>NC_063191.1:25248301-25250801 GCF_017589495.1 Alosa alosa
TGGGGGAGCTGATGTACTCAAGTTTCCCAGAATTCCAACCTTCTGAGAGCTCCCACAACTCCCCTTCCAAACGAGGAGGGCTGCAGGCTTCCCCTGTGTGCTTAACACTTTGAGTAAAAGCATACACACAAAGTGTATGTGTACAGACGCACACACACACACACATTATCATGCACGGGCACAGACATAGACACACACACTCTCTGTCTCTCTCTCTCACATATACACACACACACACATTCTCATGCACGGGCACACACATAGACACACACACACACACACAAATGCACAGATACACACACCGACACACACTCACTCAATAATGCTAACAGCTTGGGGCTTTTATTCAAATGAAAATGAGGTCCAATTAAAGTAATTAGTGTTTTTTTAGCATAAAGCGATGTGCTCATCTGCAGAACACAACTGCTGCAGGAGCTGCCAAGGCCTCCTCATTAGGGCTCCATTCATTCATCCATTCATTCATTCATTCATTCATTCCTCAAATAGCCTTCAACCCGCCACTCCTCTCCTCCACCTCTCTCTATATTTCTCCTTTTCTGCAAGGCCTCGTTGTTGTTATTCAAAAGAAGCATCTCCTGAAATATTTTTGATTTCCCACAAGGGAGACATGAAGGCTGTTTTTTTTTAGTTTTTTTTTTAATTGTATTAGTGAAGTAAGAGTGAAAATAAACCAGGAGATTCTGAAGCATATTTCACATTTCTCTAGCTGTTTCCATAATGAGTGTTGTATTTGAAATGAGAGAGTCCACCTTGGGTGTTTTTGAAAGAAGTGAATGTCAAGCGATGAGACATCTTTGTTTACATCTTGGACATCTTGGCAGCAGAGCACGGCTCTGAGGGTCATGAAAAGGTCATCTGTGGAGGGCATGAGAATTCTTGATGCTGCACTGTACTCCATAGGCACACACACACTTACACCGCAACACACACACACACACACATGTGCACTCTGTCTGTATGTACAGGTACTACAGTATGTCTCTCACAAAAATACACACAAATTTGGGACAGATCTTGTATTAATCGTATGGCTGACTCCACCCACCGGCATGTCTGCATGAGGAGAGAGTCTCAGCTCATCTCTATTCTCATGGCCATTACTAAAGAATTCATAAACACGTCAAAAGTTCCCGATACCTTCTATGGACATATCGCTGGCTGAGATGAGACCTTTTAGTTCTTATCCAGTAGAGCTATGGGGCTCAATGAAGTGTCATCCGAGGGAAGCAGCAGAACTCAGTGCTCCACTAAGCTCTCTTTCTCTCGTTCTCTCTGTCTCTGTCTCTCGCTCTCTCTCTCTCTCTCTCACACACACACACACACACACGCACACACAAATACAGACTGTGATGAGTGGTTTGATACGAGCAAGGTGCATATCTGATGCATTCATGGCCTGTGGACAGATAGACAGAGATAAAGCCGAGACAGTAATAACACTGTATTGTGTCAAGTGTCATATTGTGTCATTGAGGCAGTAATAACACTGTATTGTGTCATTTGCCTATCACATCATCAAGATTATGGCCTTCTGTTCACCAGCTGAGTAGAATGAAATGTCGAAAATAGAATGGAATACTGATAGTTTCTTAATTTACATAGTCTACAGTTTATTGTGAAGAACAGTGTGTCAGATTGTACTTAGTAGTAAGAAAGTGTAATACTAATGTATTGTTGAACAGAATAGCGTCATGTTGCAGTACAAAAACTGCACTATGGTAATGGTAGGATATTTTGCTGTTGTGATCAAGATAATCTTTTTTTTATGTGGGCTCATTAAACTAAGAACGTTTGATGTTGTCATACCTCCCCACCTTGTCAACCTCTACGCGCAGACCTCCACTTGAGAACATGGCCTGTTTTTGCTCACTGCCTGTAATGCCCCTCTAAATTTTTAACAGGTGGCTCGCATTAAAAAAACATTGATGTGGGAGTAGCATTATGAAACAACTCTGAAGCGCAGTGTCATTCTTTGTACTGTGGGAGTAACGTTACTATTTATGGCAGTGAGGCAGTGCAGGTAATAAAGAAGGCAAGTCAATTCCTAGAGAGATGCTTTAAGGGGTGAACTAGCACTTACCTGGGTCATTCCAGGATATGGTCGACGTGGTATTAAAGGTCTTAGTCTGTAACTGTGTTGTAGGACTTCAATTCTGCAGCCCCAGAAAGTGTATTTAAATACAATGCACCTATTCTCTTAGCCAGAGACGGACTGACAGTCATATTGTCATATTTACTGATGACAAGCAGGGCTTTCTCTGCCCCGTTATAGCTATATTCTCTTCCACAGACATTAGCTCAATGCTAGCCTGTTGGTAGTTTGTGATGGCTGCCCGAGTACAGAGCCCATTACTAAGCATTAAAGACCATTAACGTTGCGACCCCAGTGAAAAGTGGGTCACTGGGTCACTGCTGTCCATACTACCTGGAAAAAACCACATGCCCACATTTCTGTGAAAGAAAGAACTGTCTATGTTAT
>NC_063191.1:25255801-25313301 GCF_017589495.1 Alosa alosa
TCCAGTTGGGCTGGCTCCGTTAGCAGTGGTAAGAGAACAAAATCATGATGAGGCAGAAGGTCAGGATAACGCTGACAATGAACCCCATGTAAGCAACGGAACCACTTATATTGAAAGCGAAGAGGTTAATATAGGCCTACAAGTAAATCATGGCGTGAGCCTTGATGAGGATCTTTTTGTGTCAAATGTTGATCAAAATGTGTTTATGAAACCCATTAAAAGCCTTAAGACAAAGCCTGCAAAAAAATCAGGACATGGGCCCGTAGACACTGATGTGGATGAGCCTGAATATGAGAGCGACTGCTCAGATTCGGGTGCTTCCATCTGCTCACAAGGAAGTGCGCCTTCTTTTGTGCCGATTCAATGGTCTATAGGTTATGGTGTGAGTGAAATTAAGCTATTTCTCAAGATCACCAAAAACGTGAAGAATGTTCAAGTTGCCGATTATTTTCCTGATATTGAGAAATTTACTAAAGGCACGAGGTGCTTTATGAGTGAACGTAAATTTACTCAAAAGGAAGTGTACCGCTTTTCCTTTTTTGTAACGTGCCTTTTATTTTATTTCCTCATGAATACAATCAATATACTCTTTACTTAAATGGAGCAAGGGGGAGACAAAAGAGGGCAGGACTTTTTGAATTGGTGAAACAGAAACGGATAGATGTTTTGCTCGCACAAGAAACACATAGTGACGAATTTAATGCAACTGAGTGGGAAAAAGAGTGGAATGGGCTTGCCATATTAAGTCATAATACCACCCTTAGTGGTGGTGTGGCCATTTTGTTCTCCCATAGTTTTATCCCACATTCTTATACAGTGGAAGAGGTAGAATTTTAAAAGTGAGAGCAATTTTTGAGAATTCTGTCTATTTTCATCTGTGTATATGCTCCAACGTCAACATTAGATAGAATGTGTTTTTTGGATGCACTTGATACAACTTTGGAGAAGTGCTGCAGTGAAGAATATTTGTTTTTGGGTGGCGATTTTAATTGTACAGAGAAAGACATAGACAGGAATCACCTTGAACCTCACATGCCTTCACACAGAAAATTAGTGCAACTTATTGAAGCGCAGGATTTAAGTGATGGAGAAATTTGCATAGAAATGTGTCACAGTATACATGGACTCACATATATGCTAACTTAAATATTTTCAGGAATTGTTGTATTGTTCCAGTTAGTTTTTCAGACCATAGTTTAGTTAACATGTTCCATCTTTATTAATTCTATTAGGTCTAAAAGTGCTTACTGGCACTTTAACACTTCTTTGCTGAGTGATAATCATTTTAAGAATGTGTTCAGTTTTTTTGGGTTTCTTTCAGAGCTGAAAAGAATACTTTTGAATCATTACAAAGTTGGTGGGAGTATGGGAAGATACAAATAAAACAACTATGTCAGCAATACACTTACAACGTCACTAAAGATACAATCCAGGATATGAAAACTTTGGAAAATGACATTTTACATTTTCAGAATTTGGCACAGTCTTCTAATAACCAAGACCTATTGGATAAACTCTTTGAACAGAAAACTAAATTGTCTGACCTGCTAGGGCTGAAAACACAAGGGGCTTTGATCCGATCACGTTATCAGTATCAGATGGTTCATGAGATGCTCTGTGGGGTGATAACCCTGGAAGAAGTGCAAAAGGCGCTCCAAAGCATGGAGACTGGGAAAGCACCTGGATTGGATGGACTCCCAATGGACTTTTATAAGTCATTTTGGACTGATTTGAAGGAGGATTTGCTTGAGGTGCTTAATGACAGCTTAGCTGGAGGGCTGATGCCAGTGAGTTGCCGAAGAGCTGTCCTTACCCTTCTGCCTAAAAAGCGAGATCTTAGTGACATAAAGTCATGGCGTCCAGTCTCTTTGCTTGCCTTGGAGTACAAGCTTCTGTCTAAAGTACTGGCCACCCGGTTGGGTAAGGTCATGGAAGAAGTTATTCACCCTGATCAGTCCTATTGTGTTCCTGGCAGGTCAATATTTGATAATATATCATTGATTTGAGACATTTTAGATGCATCCAAGGTCTTTGGTCTAAACACAGCTTTTATCTCTATTGACCAAGAGAAAGCTTTTGATAGAGTGGAGCATTCCTATCTTTGGAAGACTCTGAATGCATTTGGTTTTAGCTCAAATTTTATAGATAAAATAAAAGTACTGTATAAGGACATTGAAAGTATGCTCAAAATTATCAGTGGCTTATGCTCTCCCTTTAAGGTGTTAAGAGGGGTAAGACATGGATGTTCATTGTCGGGTATTCTTTATAGTTTTGCGATAGAGCCTTTATTGCAAAAACTTAGGAGTACTTTAAAAGGGATATCCATTCCAAATTCCATTTATTTTTGTTTTAAATCGTGAGACGAGTCAAAATTGTCCATTTTGTTTTGAGCGAGAAACTGTTTTTCATGCTTTTATGCATTGTTCAAGATTGGTGGAATTGTTTAATGCATTGGAGAGACTTTTTTTTTGTTTCAACGAGACATTTTCAGATAAGATTTTCATTTTTGGTTTTCCTTATGTTAAAAAACGAAGAACTGTTTGCCAGTTGCTGAACTTCATTCTAGGTCAGGCTAAAATGGCCATCTATTTGAGCAGAAAGAATAAAGTTGAAAATGGGCAAAATCAGGATGTTGTAATGGTTTTTGCAGCTCTGATTAAATCTAGACTGCAAATAGACTTTCACTTTTACAAAGCAACTGAAAATGTAACAATGTTTGAAAGTATTTGGTGTATAAATGGAGTCTTATGCTCAGTTGTAAATGATGAACTTAGCTTTTCACACTTGTAGTGTGTTTTTTTAATCATATATATTGATACACGTATTAATTCATGACACAATGTTTTTATGTTGAACTTTTGTAATAAACGTTTTTTTGAACATTCAAAATTCTCTCTCTCTTTCAGTCTCTTTCTCTCTCTCCCTCTCTCTCGCTCTCTTTCTCACACACGTTTCTGTCCTCCCTGTTCTCCTCCTGTGTGCTTCTGTGCTGCTCTCATTCTTTCTCTCCTCCATAACTCACTCATCGTTAATGCTGGTCGACGTAAATCAAATCGGTTTCTCTGTTATCAGCGATATTCACGGCCACACTTTCATGTCATGTTTGGGTGCTCTTTGTGTGTGTGAATGTATGTGTGTGTGTGTGTGAGTGTGTGCCATTGTCATCATGGCAAAGACTCATATGAGTTCATAAAACTGTCTGGGTAATTCATTGCCGCCATTAAGCACAGAGTTCCCACTAGTTATTTGTCCCCTCATGTCTGTTATTCAGCTCTTTCTCTCTTGCCTCGTTTTTTGTTTCTTTCTCCTCTTCTCTCACTCACTCCACTTGCCCATTCTCGCTCTGTCTGTCATCCTCCATCTCCATCTGTCTCTCTCTCCCTCTCCCTTACTCTTGTCCTCCATCTCTCCCTCTTTCTCTCTCTCTGTCTCTCTTTTTCTCGTACTGCTCTCCCTCCTGTCGCTCTGTCTAGACTTCTTATTAATGTTGATTAGATTGTGCAGCCGTTTGTGCTGGACCGAGCCAGGAAAAACGTTGAAGAGTAGGTCAGTGAGTGAGTGAGTATGTATGTGTGTGTGCGTGTGTGTGTGTGTATGTATGTATGTGTGTAGTGCATGTCTACGTGTCTGTGTCTATGGGCGGAGGTTTACATGCATGAGTTAGCATCCTGTAAGGCCCTCTTTGAATCTGTTGAAGAATTTTAGATACCGGTAGAAAGAATCTCTCTCTCTCTCTCTCTCTCTCTTCCACTCTCCCTTTCTCTCTCTCTCTGTCATTCTCTCTCTCCCTTTCTCTCTGTCATTCTCATTACCTGTAATTAATGTTACCTGGTTTCCTTTTTTGACTGTCAATAAAGGAACCTTAAAAGTCAAGTTAAAGTCATTCTCTCTCCCTTTCTCTCTCTCTCTCTTACTCTCTCTGTCATTCTCTCTCTCTCTCTCCCTTTCTCTCTCTCTCTCTCTCAAATTCAAATTCAGATTAGCTTTATTGGCATAACAAAAAACATTGTGTTGCCAAAGCTTACACATGTGGTATAATTGTACAGATTTAATGTAGGAAGGAAAAGGACTCACTTTCTCAATTTTTGACACTCTGTCTGGAATTGTACTGCTATTGTCGCACAATTGTGCCCTCCCAACAAATATGGGAGCTTGCCTTTATTAGGTAGCATGGGGAATTGGGGAGCAATCTTGGCAATGAGTTCAAAGAATTTTCTCCTAACGAGGGTGTAATTTTTACACTCTGTGAGGAAGTGTAACTCGTCTTCTACTACTCCTTCATGGCATTGTAGACATAGCCTGTCATCTCTTGGTTTCCATGTCTGTCTCTCTCTCTGTCTCTCTCTCTCTCTCTCTCTGTGTCTCTCTCTCTCTCTCTCTCTCTCTGTCCTGGGTGTGTTCACCTGAGTGTGGTTTGAGCGGTGGACAGGCTGTGGCGCGGGCGGCCATGTTATCTGTCTCGGTGGAATGGGAGCCACGCTGGTGCAGCCGCCTTATCTGGCCCTCGGGTGCCACTCTGCCTCCCCTCAGCCCTGGACCACTGACTCTCCAAACAGCTGATCCACACACACACACACACACACACACATACAGAAACAGCATACACACACACACACACACACACACACACACACAGAAACACACACACACACACACACACACACACACACACACACACATACAGAAACAGCATACACACACAGAAACAGCACACACACACACACACACACACACACACACACACACACACACACATACACACACACACACACACATGGACATACAGAAACAGCATACACACACAGAAACAGCACACACACACACACACACACACACACACACACACACACATGGACATACAGAAACACACACACACACACACACACACATTCAATTTCAATTTCTTTCTTTATTATTTATTAAAGGCCCAGGCCTTTAACCTCTCTTTCTCACACTCACATGAGCTAGCACAAGTCTTTCTTTCCCTCCTTCCTCGCTTTTCATTTTTTCCCTCTCGTGCTTTCTCAATGCACGTCTTTCTTTCGTTTTTCTACTTTCACGTGCCTGCTGTCTTGAGTACCAGTACAAGATTTGCTTTGTCTGTCTTTCTCGCTAGTTTCAGTCTCTTTCATCTCTCTCTCTCTCTCTCTCTCTCTCTCTCTCTCTCATTTTCTCCTCCTCCTCTCTGTGTCTCTATCTGACTGGTTTCGTGTCTTCACCTTCTGGCTTTCTCAGGCAGATGCTATTAACGGCCCTGTGCCACTCCTCTCGCCTCCTCTCGTTTACCCCTCTCTGCTTTTCACCGTTTCTCACCCCACACCGGCCTCGTCACCCTCATTACATCTCTGAGCTCCAGCTCGTTCTCGCTTCTATCACACCTTCACACGCGCACACACACACACACGCACATGCACAGCGCGCACACAAGCACACTTTGCATCTACCGTGTGGTCAGATAAGTGACAATCGCAGCTGCTGAAATCTTTTCTTCTCTTCTGTGTTCTGTGTGTGTGTGTGTGTGTGTGTGTGAGTGCATATGTGTTTGTGGATGGGTATTTGTGGATAGCTGTGTGTGGGAGTATGAAATGTGATCAGTGATTGAAGTGCAAGTGTTTGTTTGTGTATAATGTTTGTGTATGTATGTGTGCGTTTGTGTGTGTTTATGTGTGTTTGTGTGTTTGTGTGTGTGTGAGGGTGGGTGGGTGTGTGTGTTTGTGTGTGTGTGTGTGTGTGTGTGTGTACTGTGTATGTCTCTCTCTCTCTCTCGCTATCTCTGTGAGTGTGTGTGTGTGTATGTGTGTGTGTGTGTGTGTACTGTGTATGTCTCTTTCTCTCTCTCTCTCTCTTTCTCTGAGTGTGTGTATGTGTATGTGTGTGTGTGTATGTCTCTTTCTTTCTCTCTCTCTCTCTTTCTGTGTGTGTGTGTGTGTGCGACGCAGCAACAGCAGTCCTCTCCACCCCCAGCTGAATGAGCCTGTGAATAGCAGCTAATAGTGGCTTTTATGCTGAAACAAACTTTGTACCTTGGCAAGGATGGAGAGACAAGGAGAGGGGAAGAGGAGGAGGAGAAGGAGGGTGGTCACATCTGTGCGCCAGTGCACCATGGCCTCGGTCACCATGGTAACCATTATCCAGCCGCGCTGATGAAAGGAGTGTCTCCCGCCGACTCCACGCTAGGCCCTCATTACTGCACAGCAAGAGAGAGGGAGAGAGATTGACAGAGGGGGAGAGAGAGAGAGAGAGAGAGAGAGAGAGAGAGAGAGAGAGAGGAATGGCACAGGGTTGAAAAAAAACACACACACAAGACAGATCTCACACTTGACCCTGAATCAGTACTCCATCAAGCCCCAAGTCCCCAACCAAACGTAAACTCCCAGCCAAACACTCATTTACACACTCTCACTAACTCACACTCCGCCACGATGCCTCTGACACTGGACTCGTTCACCGACGCCCCCGTGATAAACAGTTTGTGTTTATACGACAGCCGCGTATCTGTCACCATAAGGGTAGTTGACAAATGGCCAAGAAAAAGTACTTTTTTTGGAAAACATAATTTTTGAAGAAAAAATACAAATATTTATGAAGTTTACAAACTGCAGTTTCAGAAAATAGTAGTGGTCACTCATTTTGTCACTGAATTTACATATTTTTTTCACAATTACAGTCAACAGTACTGTAAATATGTCCTATGGTGTGACATTTAAAAAGTACTAAGAAATTATATTAAATAACATAAAAAAATACTTGAGACAGAATTGTTCACATTATTAAAACATTATTTTCTTAAAGTGATATTTATTTTACATTAAAGCACTAATTAGAATAATTTTCACCATGAATAGATGAACTTGATAAACTTTTCTCTACGAATGTCAATAAAACTTTTTCGCCAAACTTACTAAACTGTTTGAAATTGTACATATCTAAGAGGAAATATTATTGTAATGCCCCTAATGCCAAACTAGATTATTTTTTAAAAAGATATTTTAAAAAAGGTATATTTTTCTGTTGTTTTATGTTCGTCACACCATAGGACAAAACGTCACACCAAAGGACGAAAATAGTCATCGCATAAAAGAGTCAGAATATAACGTGTTTATTGTAACATTGACAAAGGAGGACATTTTTTTTTTTTTTTTTACAATATAAACTGTGCAAAACATAGCACATTAAAAGTAACGTTGATACTTCAGGAGATACTTCAAGGAAACATTGATGCATACTGTAATATCATTGAGAAATTCAGTAAAAATGCCATTTCAAAACAATACTGTGACATTGTCAAACTGCAAAATTCATTAGTTAAACAGTAACAGTGACATGAAAATAAATGAAACTCCCATGAAACTCCATTCCATCTAAGACATATTCTAAGAGTCGTTTTTAATCACACTTGACACAATCATCTACAATGAAATTCTATTTTTTAAAACATATAAATGTATAAGATCAATGTACTCCATTCCATCTAAAACATATTCACAGAACAGTTTTTAATCATACTTTTACATTTAAACACATTGACACATTTAAAATCATGAAGATTGCATACATTTCCTTTTTCAATTTTTAGGTACTTTTGATTCATTTTAAAATATTACCAGTCACCAGTATGAAATTTCTATTATAAAACAATTCCAAGAACTATATTTTTTAACAGATGCTTAACAACATATTCAATAGTAAGGCCATCTTAGCACGTGACGGCATTCTTCAATCAAGAATTGAACATCAACCAGTCAAGGGGTGCGAGTCGAGCAGCACGGTGCATTGGCTCCGGTTCAGATATGACACCAATTATCTTCTGCCGTGAATAGTAAATGCAGTCAATTTTCTGCGGCCACACAAATGAATTGTCACTCTTTTGCTTCATGCAGTTTATTTTTAGTTCATCTCCATAAACCTCCACAATCTGCCCAACGTATGATCTGCCATCATACTCCACAATGACAAATTTTCCATGTGTGTATCTATCTTCTTCCTCAAAGGAGTCATTTGATTTAGTCTCCAAAGCATTTCCAAAATCCACCTTCTTTGATATGTGGCAAGAACACACTTCAGGATATGAACAGAAACAACTTAAGTCTCTGTGCAGGATCACTCCTGGTGATGATGACAAGACTTGGTGTGTACCTAGAATCCCTGTAACTGGTTTGACAGATGGAGGTAGCAGTTTGTCGTAGGCCTCAATATCTGACTCTTCAATCCATTTGAATTTCACATTCGTCTCTGTTTGGGAGGATAGAAACTCATAGAAATCTCTTGGAGATTGCAAATCACAGCCTCTCAGAACATACTTGTCCGCTGTTCTTTTGACTGCTCCCCCAACACCGTCTGGGGCTCCCTTGCCATGTGACCTTTCTGAGAAATTCCAAGTTACATGTTTAAAGCCCATTGTGAAGGGAACTTGGCTTAACAGAAAGCAGTTGGTTTTGTTTCTGTATTGTGTTACGGGACCATCACTGATGACATGCAGTGTGTCAATTTCTTGATTATGTTCCAGCATCACATCTCCCAGAACAGGCACAATGTGTGCCCAAACAGCTCTCTCGTCATGCCTCAGTGATGGTGAAATAGTTGCGTAGCTCTTGGTTCCCTTTGAAGTGTAAGCAACTGCAGTATGTAGTGTTACTTGTTTTCGGCTTCCCGCAAAGTGATATGATTGTATCTCCGAATTCAGCTTGCAACCATAGTTTTCCGAAAAGTCTATGTGCAAGACGATTTCATTTTGTGCCACATTTTCCTTAATTTCTCTAAATTTTTCTCCCTGATGCAACCAGTTAAATTGATGGCTACCGATGGATTCAAGCTCAAGTCTGAATTGCTCTACTAGGTTTTCGACAGTGCCAGACTTTGACTTCTTCACCCAGTTCTTAAAGACCCTATCACCAACAGTCACATCCTCTTTCGCCCAGCATTCCCATCTTGCAGAGTCAAGGGGGTTGTACTCTGCCATCTGAACTTCTTCAAAACAGCATTCAGTGCATGTTCTGTACATACACTCTTTCTTATCAACATTACATGTAATGCTTTTGAGCAGAGAGGATAGGCTTTGCGTTTGAATTAAGCCCCTATGTGCCATGCTGTCAATTAGTAGGCGCATGTTTTCATGTTGAAAACAGGCGCAGGTATTGCGGTCGGTTTTTCTGGCCTCTGTTATATAAAATGGCCTATATCTAGTAAATTGCCTGTAAGACATTCCGTATTTGCATCCGGGATCTTTGAGGTAGTCACTGTGGAGGTCTCGCAGTGATTTTGTCAGAACTCTCCGCTGCTTCTTGTTCACCCTGCCCACAGTGTCTTTTTTCCCCGCAAGCAGTCTGCTGTTGGTGTCTCTTGACAAGAACAACTCTACTTCTTTTCTCTTTTCGACTGCATTTTGTTTCAGTTGTGGCTTGCTGCGTTTCTCCCTGACCTTTTTATTTACTTTATTTTCACAAAGACGGTTTAGTTTTTTTCTCATTCTACTGTTTTTCTTTTGTTCCATCCTGAATTTTATTTTTAAAAGTTTGTTCTCCCTCTCTAGTCTGGTAAGCTTTCCTTTGATTTGTTTTGTATGTTCTTTTAATTTGGCTTCAGTGGTTTGTGTTGGTAGTATTGGAGGCGTTGTTGGTGGCAACACTGGAAGCTCAGGGGGAGGTTGGGCCACAGGTCCTGCAGGAGGTTCCACTGGCTCCTCCAGTACACTGTCAGGAGACGGTGGTGTTGTGTTTAGAATGGCAAGTAATGCCTTTTCCTTTGCCCTGCATCTTTTTTTGGATTCCTTCCAAATCTTCCTCAATTCAGTTTGCCTCTTCTTTCCTAGTGCTTTAATGTTGAATGTATCCAATTCTCCGAGAGCCTTCTTTTCATGATATCTGTTTGAAATGATAGAATATAGCTGAATGGATCAACAGAGAAATTAATGTAATGTATACTCAATTATGAACTCATGACCTACTGTGTTTTCTTTACAAATGTAACCACTTACTTGTCAATTTCTTATAAAAACACAATATAGATTATTATTCTGCTTATTATGTAACTATTGTATGTAGTCTCCAAAAAACGGCAATAATCATTCAAATGTAAGCCATTATTGAATTTAAAATCATCAAAACTGGTCAAAAAAGAATGAAAAGTATGTTAAAAAATTTTATTTATTTGTTTTAATAGCTTCTTAAGGAGGTATTGTCCTATTGTGTGACATCTATGTCCTATGATGTGACCGGCCAAAGTGTCACACCAAAGGACATTTCCTGTGACACCAAAGGACATTGGAGCTTTTGTGGCAGTTAATAACTATGCTAATACTAGCTGAACTATCATTAGCAATTGGCATGATACATTTGCATAATATTACATAACTCTGCTGTTAAAAATACAAATTCAAATTAAAAAATGAAATTTAGGGGTGTCACACCAAAGGACAAAAAAACTTAACAACTTCAGTGGTCTGAAAATATAGTTAAATATTTGAACAATTCTGAGAGAAATACTTTCCATGTGCACTGGTCATGGGCTTCATAAGGGTCTTCAGTCACATGACCTTGAATGGGGTCTTTCAACTAAATGTAGTTGTCCATGATATTGCCCTACTTAATATCAGGTTATTGCATAACACCAAAGGACATTTTTTTCTGTGACAAACTTTATGAAATTCCTACACTTTTAGAAACGTATGTATAGGAAAAGTGATGGTCACTTAGTAAAATAGACACTTGCACAATTATGCCAGGAGTGTTCATTAAGATTTTTAAACATTATTTTCTTTATTTATAAAAGTTAATATTTATGAAATAATTGTGTCTACTGTCACACCATAGGACGATTTTGAGATTTGGCTCAAAATTGTAAAAAAATAAAAAATAACTAAAGTATTATAACAACAAATTCATGTAAAACAAGAAAATGTTTAACCATTTACAGTATTCTAAATGATGAAAATGTGAAATAAATTATTTTTTATCTTCTGTGACGGTGAAAAAGCCACGTCACGTCAAGTACCCATAAACATTCTCCATATACTGTCAGAGAGGACGCTTTTTTAATGCTTCCTGCCTGTGACGGGCTGGGGACGCTTGACCGCCGGACACGAGAGGTTTTATGGAGACAGCGAGCGGCTGCTGTGAGTCTGTCGTGCGCTGGGCCCTGCACTAGAGGACACAGACCGGGATGTTTACAAGGCCGGCCGGAGGAGGTGGCGCATAAAGACCTGCGGGCCGTAAATGGGGCTGGAAACAGGTGGAAGGGAGAGAAGTGAGAGAGAGAGAGAGATAGAGAGAGAGAGAGAGAGAGAGAGGAATGGCACCGTAAATGGGGCTGGAAACAGGTGGAAGGGAGAGAAGTGAGAGAGAGAGAGAGAGAGAGAGAGAGAGAGAGAGAGAGGAATGGCACCGTAAATGGGGCTGGAAACAGGTGGAAGGGAGAGAAGTGAGGGCGAGGGGAGGAAGTTGCTGCTTAAACTTTATTTCATTCTTTTATTTTATTGAATTTTTTTACAGTGTTTGTATGGGTTTGTTTGGGTAATAGGAGGTGCAAGAAGTTGTCAAGAGTTCGGCGGCAGTTTTTGTTCACACCTCTGCAGATTCTTTAAACCCTTGTATTATATACCCCCACACACACACACACACACAAACAAACACATATACACACGCACACACACACACATGCACTCACACACTCGTTGCTTTATTGTCTGTTCTGCCAGAAAAACCTTTCCAGCTACTGGGAAATGTACTCAACACCTCCGTAAGTGCCACTCTCTATCTTATTTGCAGACACACACACACACACACACACACACACCGTAAGCATCTCTATGGCGACAGCTCCATTGTAGCTTCAGTGCTAATAGCAAGTGAGGGCTGTTGGATGGCAGTCCCCTCTCTGCTGTTTGTCCTCCTGAGGACTCCCTCTCTAATGAGGACTTAGGTCCACATCTACTCTACTGCATTGCTGTTGAATTTATGCACAGTTCATTCCTCCATTATGCATTGCATTAGATGTGTGTGTGTGTGTGTGTGTGTGTGTGTGTATGTGTGTACATTCCATTTTACATGTCAGACTTATATCTATCATTTGCATTTACATGTCCTGTTGTGTGAGCACTATACGTTTGTTTGTGTTTGTTTGTGAACATTGTGTAAAGCAGGTGTAGTGTTTTAGTACATCTTCTTTTGTGTGTGTGTGTGTGTTGGGCTAGAGCTCTGGTGTGTTTATGTGCTCCGGGGGGATTTTATGTCTCTGGATGTGCCCTGATGCTGGGTGAGCCTCCTGGCTTGCCATACTGACACAGTGTGGGAACTCTAAACAGACTCCCGGAGCTCTGTTCCCACGACACTCTTTTGGGCCTCTCTCACGTCACAGACAAAATTCTTGCACGCGTGCACAGACACACAGACACACACACACACGTGTATACACACACACACACTAAATGCATATATCAGTAACAGTGCCTTGACATGTGAGAAGCCCGGTGAAGGGATTCCCTTTACATTATGCTCCCTTAAGGGGTAAGTGTGTGTGTGTGTGTGTGTATGTGTGTCTGTGTGTTTATGTCTCTGTGTGTGTGTGTGTGTCTGTGTGTTTATGTCTGTGTGAGTGTGTCGGTGAGAGAGCGACAGTGTGACTGGAAGAAGCGAGTGGAAGAATGGCAGAACTTGTGCATGAAAGAGTTCATATGAGTATATTGGGGTTAAGCATGTGCATGTGCAAACATACAGGAGTCAGAGGTTTCCTGTCCTTGTTTATTTGTGTTTTCAAGTGCACTGTGTGTGTGTGTGTGTGTGTGTGTGTGTGTGTGTGTGTGTGTGAGAGAGAGAGAGAGGCAGACAGAGGGAAAACAAGTCTCCGTGTGTGGCTTAAAGTGATTTGTGCAGAGATGTTTTAGCCGAGGCAAGCCTGACAGGACTGTGGAGTTTTAGAAGTTTGGAGTGTGTGTTGTTTGTGGCACGGAGAGTGTTTGCAGTGCGAGGTCATCTTTCACCAGGGCAAGCGTGTGAAGATGGTGTGTTTGTCTGTGTGTGTGTGTGTGTGTTTATGTGTGTGTGTATGTGTGTGTGTGTGTGTATGTGTGGTGAGTCTCTCCCATATGTTACATAAGCAGATTACATTATGTAACGGCTTTTTTCAAGGAGAGAAACAAACAGAACTATTACTCTTTCTGAAATCCTACACACCACCTTCAAGTGTATATTTGTTCCATGAGTACATATTTGTGTGTGTGTGTGTGTGTGTTTGAGGTGTATTAGAGTATGCGTGTATATGTCAAATTTGTGAAGAGCTTTGGGATTCTACATCCTAGTGCTACTTTTCACACACCAAGACCTAGAGGTATTTCACACACACTTACATTTACACATACACACAAACATACACACACACACACACACACACACACACACACACACACACACACACACACACACACACTGGCACTCATCACCCCTTGCTGGGCTCCATCCATTGTCAACCCACACATGTTCCTGTGGATAAGCGAGCTATATCCACACTGCTCTCTCCTCCAAAGATAGCCCTCGCACCCCTCTGGCAGGCTCTCCCCATAGATAGTCCTCCCATAGATGTGCCGCAGGCCTGCCTCCACTAACGCAGAACATGTTCCATCCCAAGTGCTCTGCTATGGGCCAGACGCTGGCCATGGAAGTGTGCTCTGACTGCATCTCCTGAGGAGCTCATTGCCAATTGTTGGGACAGCTGTGGCTAGTTAAGCTGAATTAGCCCTTGCGACATCTAGTTTGTATCTGAGCGGAATATATCCATGGGTTACCGCGTTAGTCATGTAGCATTACGCAGCTAGCTGAGCAGGGCAGAGCCACATTTGCTGTGTTTCGTCATGTTTTTTGCTTTGTTTTATTTATTTATTTATTTTTTTGTTCTGTGCGCTAAAGCTAAATCAGCGCTAATCAGCGCAGGTAGTTGTCCTAATCCGCCAGGCTGGCCATGTGGGTGAGTGAGTGAGCTGTGCTCCACCTGGCGTGAAGAGGACAGATGATGCTGCCCATCCCTGCCCTGCCCTGCGTTCCCCAGCTGCACCGCCACGTCCCTGTGCCTGTCCTCAATTCTCATCTCCGCATCTGCCAATGCACCGATATTATGACATCAATCTTAATCCCTTTTCCAGTCTCTGCCCCCCCTTTTCTCTCTCCCTCTCTCTCTCTGTCTCTCCCTCTCTCTCTCTCTCTCTCTTGGCCCTCCACCTGTCTTGGTGGTCGTGTTAATCAATCACCAGCCCCTCTTTGTTTCCCTCCTTGGCCCAGCTGATAAATCCTTCATCGGCTTTGTGTTGTTACTCCCCCCTCAATTTCAGTACCACCATTAGCCTCCTGTTAATTAGATTAGCTGGATAAAAATCTGTGCCTGTTTGCATGCATGTCACTAATGAGGGTATTGATTCTGATTCCAAAGCTAAGGAGCTGTTCCACACTCACCACCAGGGTAGGAATTTCACGGCGGCCACGACGGCCATGGCGTTGGTCGTGAGGCCCCTTTGAAAATCAGAGGTTTACAGGCCACGGTGGCCTTGGTGCCCCCTTCTTTCAATATTCTGCTTTGCGTCCTACTCATAGCGATTTTTATTTAGCCTGTGGCCTGTCAAAATAATCTTAGCATTCACAAGCGCAAATTAATTTTAGTCATTTACGCAGTGGAGAAAGTGGCAGCCAAGAAAGAAAAGGCCCAAATTCACCCATTCTCAGTTGAACTACTGGCGAAGTAGCCTATTCATCACACAGACATCACACGTATCACATGAAAGCTTTTTCTCAGCTTTTAAACGATGTTAGCCGATAATTACTGTGTTGAACGGGCTCATGAAAAGTAAATAATATAATTCAATTTAATCATACATTCTGAAGGTTTCGTCCCATGATCTCCATACCCATTCATCTCGTGTAATACTTTTACTTTAACCCTTCTTTTAACACACGACAACCCATATATCAGAATAAACAGGAGACCTTACGAACACAAGGTGTAAAGCAGTCCCCTGTACAGTTAGCCGTTCCAGAGTTATCCAGTTTTGAATTTGCAGTAAAGTTCGACATACATGGATGTCTCCAAATTTGGGCTTTAAGTTTTACAATGTGTTTAAATTGTTACACATGATTTCATAACGGGCCAAATACAAAATAAATGTTACAAATATCGCCTATATATTGATAAATCAGAGGACAGCTGACTAAGAGTTTGTAAAAGTAGCCTTAATGATCACAAAATGCTAAGCATGCATCTAGGCTATTTGAGTTTCTTAAAGCTGAGCTGTGCTTAAATTGTTCAATACATGATTTCATAACAGGCCAAATATAAAACTAGACTGCATTTCCGGCGGGAACTGCGAAAGTGTGCTTGCCCTGGTCCGGTCAGCAACGTGAGCAGACAGTGGCATACGCTATGCTGAACCTGGCTTGATCCAGGCATTGTAACGGTGCTTTTCAGTGTTGGAGCAGTGGCAATATCCCAAAAGCTCTAGGAGAGGGCTATTCAACTATTGGCTTGCGGGTTGAATGTGATTCGTTGGATTTTACCTTTGGCCTGCCTTCGAATTTAGCTTCTATGACTGAGATCAAATCAATAAAATAAAATGACAGCAGTGATTGGCTGCAAAAATAAATAATATCACGTGTCTTGCGCCTCTCAAACTGGGCTATCAGATAACCTACAGAGGAATTGAAATTATGAAATATGACCAAGGCATTAAAAAGCTACTTGTTTGTCAGGATACTTTTTCACTGATTTATTTTAAAAAAATATGAGCTATGAGTGTGAATGTTATATATTCCATCCCACAAATTATGTTTTACTGGTTTATTTGACAAATAATCTATATGGATTTGCTCTATAAAGACCATTATGTCTGTTTGGGATTGTTTTGTGAGCCTGGGGTTGTTTTGAGAGCCTATTGATGTAGCCTATCTCAGAATAAAGGAATACTTCATATTACTCTAAACCACCGTCTGTAAATCAACTGTATACTGCTGTCTACATTGCACTATATTTCTTGACCTGTCTCTGTATGTTTCATCACCTTTCTATACTTTGCCTCACATTGCAACACAGCTCAGATCTTTGGTTGCTATGAAGGCCAGTCGTTCTAAATGGATGGTTGCTATGGCCAAAGGCCAGTTCTATCTGTCAAGCGGGCATATCGTAGAATTCTGATTAACCTTATCTTAAAACATCTCTATTTTACTTATCCCACTTCCATACAGTGGGTCCCATTAAGAAGTGGCCACTTCATTCACGCTTATCGTGATACACACAGCAGCATTAAATTAATCTGTCACCATACGCCTATGCCTACGTTTGCAAAGAAAACATTTTAATTTGATTCACATGAAACGTTACATTTCATGTACATGTTGACAATGAGTAGGCTAGTTTTGGTTGTTGGTGGTGTTATTGCATCCCTTAGTTATGCCTACAATGCAAGTTCCCTCGCGATTGGAAGCTCCTGTAGACAATAGTAGACGCATTTCAAAACATCGTGTTAGGAGTCCTTGCCACTTCTTTTAAGCCGTCACAGACGTAGGTGCTACTTTTAGGGCTAAAGTGCTTCGTGAATTACTGTTAGTAAAAAAAATAGCAGTCCTAAAGTTACACGTGACGAAGTTACGAGTGCAAGCATCTCATATCAAATGACCATGGCATTACGCTAAACAACATAAATCCCAATTAGCAACATAGCACTACATCTCCTCCTCCCTATAGCTAGCCACACAAGAAATTAATGATACTAAATCTCTGCTTAGCATGCTTCTCCAGCTTAGCATTCTAATAACAGAAGGGGCACATTTATGTTGACCACTACAACATGACTCATTATGTCTGTAACGTTAACTGTATAAAACACTTACTTTCATAAAGGACGCACACCATCCAGCACATGGAAACCCATATTTTAGGTTCTTGGCCACAAACTCAAAGCGTGTCTCTCTGCGCCCTGTTCTAGAATCTTTGCTCTGAAGGCTGTGTTGCTAAGGCAACATCAAATAAACGAAATGATAGTCTTTCAGTATTAAATGTGTGCGTGGATTCGAATGGATGTGTGTGGTTTGCAATTAGAATAAACAAGAAATAACATTTCCAATAATTTCCCATGATAAATTACATAATATTTGCACCTTCCTTACTTGGGAATCTCACATCGTATTTCAAGTAGGCTACACTAGTGAAATGTAATACAACGTTGCCACCTAGCGTTCAGATAGTTCTAGGCTATTTAACATTAACGTGACATTGATTGTTTATTCTTTCGTCAACTCCATGCTTTTAGGAAAACAATCTTTTTATCATAGTACCCTCTTCAATGAGCGATTACCAGCTCGTTTTTTGTAACAGAGATAGCTGTTTATTATCCCTAGGTTTACAGAAACACCTATTCATATTAATCATTAGCCTATGGAGTGCTGCCGACCACTGTTCATTACGCCCAGAATGCCTTGCATGTCTTTACAACAAAACAACACAGTAAAACCTAAATGCCCGTAAACATATGCATTTGCATACTTGTAACATTTTTAATAATACTCTCCCATCATGATATTTAACAATAATGAAAAATTTAATTTGAATACCGTCAATGTGAAAACAACTCTATTATGTAAGCTATATATAGCTACTGTTCTCCTTACTATTTCAGTTCGTAAGTCCATACTATCCCATGGCAGAGCAAGGATTTCATGACTGGGCACGGTTGCCTGGAGACATTGTGTCTGCTCTGAGACATTGTGCATACATGGAAGGCATTGTGATATATGGTGAAAAAATGGTGTGAGTTACCAATACCCGTGGGTGGTTTGACAAATGATGGAAACTTTTGGAATATTTCTTTTTTTTTTTTTTTTGCCTATGCAACCTCACACTGGAGTCCCCAGTTCATATACAAAATTTGGTATCGATATGTGACAGTGTTCCTGAGATATGGGCGACTTCCTGTTTCGAGCTTAGCCGCCCGATTTCGTTTGGCTGTGACGGGCAAACGCCGAAAAATCAAAAATCCTTCCGCTAACATTTGTGAGGCTTGGTCCAAGGATAATGTACGTCAAGTTTCGTGGCGTTCGGACCAAAATTGTGACCTGTGAAAATTTAGTTTCGCTTTCTGTTCAATCCAATATGGCGGACGAACGGCACGCCCACCTGACGTCATCTTCGCGACCAACTTACACCGGTACTGACCGGACGTTTTAAAGTTGGAACGGTGTCTCTGTCTCAAAGGGCCTAGGCGCTAGGGCTGACAAAAAATAAGGGAGACGGGAAAAATAATAATAAAACTTAAGAAGAACAATAAGTGTGCTGCTTTGCAAGCACACTTAATAAAACTGCTTTGCAAGCACACTTAATAATAAAACTTAAGAAGAACAATAAGTGTGCTGCTTTGCAAGCACACTTAATAAATGTTATATATAGCCTAGATATCTGTAAATATTAGATAGTCAGATGATTTACAGTTCTATGTAATATGTCATGTTTTCATTTCATGTTTTTGTAATGTTTCATACAGTGATGCAGGTCTACTGCAGTGAATAGGCTAAATACAACTTTGATAATTTTTATAGCCTACTACTAATAGTTAACTTTGGCCTTGGTGCCCTGACATGTGGCCTTTGTGCCCCCCACCAAATATGCCCAACTGAAGGCCAAGTGGCCTTGCCCCCAGAATGGTGAAATTCCATGCCTGCTCACCACACTTTTAAGTCATTGATCGATTGTGTTTGTGTGTGAATGTGTGTGTGTTTGATGGTACGTTAGTGTGTGTGTGTGTGTGTGTGTGTGTGTGTGTGTGTATGTGTGTGTGTGTGTGTTCTTCCTTATATGTGTGTGCACTTGGTATGTTTGTCTATGAATCTTTATTCCCCATTAGACTTAATTAGATTAGTTTAATCGAAATGTGTGTGTCTGATCGCATTCATGTTGCAAATGAAGATATCGATTCTGATTCCTAAGCTAATTAGCCACATGCTGTCCAGCTTGCCTCTCAATCAAGTGTTATGCTTGCTTGTTTATGCATATGTGGATTATTTCCACATGTTTGAGTAAGTGTGTATCTCTCTCTCTCTCTCTCTCTACCTCTTTGTGTGTGTGTGTGTGTGTGTGTGTGTGTGTGTGTGTGTGTGTGTGTGTGTGTGTGTGTGTGTGTGTGTGTGTGTGTGTGTGTGTGTGTGCGCGCGCGTGTGTGTGTGTGTCACGTTCTAGACTTTTCTCCCCACTTTTGTTGTTTTGTTGATGCCAGTCCAATTTCTCTGACTCTCTTGTTCCTCTTTACTTTGACCCACAAACAGCCTCACAAACACGTTGTCCACTTGCCTGTTGCTGCCCCCCGCCCTCCGCCTTCATCTGCCAACAACCGGCCTCTCCTCCTCCACTTGCCCCTGCCCTGCCCTCTCCCCTCATCTGCCCCTGCCTCTTAAACTTGCCATGACCCCTCTCCTGCACTGCTGTTTCCTGCCCCCAGCCTTGAACTGAGCACTGCTGCTCTCCAAGCCCCTACCACTCTTCCTCTATCTGTTGTTTTCTTGCCCTCCTCTCTTGTCTGTTCCTCTCTCTCACCCTCTATCTCTCAGTCTCTCTCTTCTTCTGTCTCCTCTCTTTCTCACTATCTCTTCCTCTCTCAACCCCCTCTCTCATTCTCTCTTCCCATATCTTTTCCTCTCTTCCTCGCTCTCTCTCTCTCTCTCTTTCCCTCATGTTTTGTTTACCCCCCTCGCTGAGCGACCCTTTCCTCTCCTCCGTCATCGGTCGATCTTGTGGGACTGTTTTTGATTAGTCCTTTAATCTCCGCAGGAAAACAGTGGAGGGTGTTTATATACAAAAGCTCACTTGATTGTGCACGGCGGTGCTTTTCAAGCTGAGCCATATTTTTAGTTCCACAAAGTACAGCTTGAGCTTTTTGACAGCCTAATGTGAAACTCCAACCTGCTTCCCCGAATATCATGGCCTAGAGAGCCTGTTTACAAGTGCCTGCGTGGAATAATTTCACCAAGATGAAGAATGAACTTCTTGTGTTTTGCGTGTGAACCATGTCTGCACATGCATATGAATAGAATTAGGTGAATAGAATAGAGTGATTTATGTAGATGATGATTCCTTTCTTCTGGGACTGCTCCAGAGACAACTGAAACCATCTTAAAATCACAAGGCTTATGAATGGAGAACAGAAAAATCTAGAATAGATGTTGTTTTGGGCTACTGCTGCTGCCACTGAAAACAGTTGATCTTGACTTGTCCTCAATTCAGCGCCACATCTGTCTCTTTGCATCACATAATCGTACACTGTGACAGAGGATTCTCTGCTCTACCAGTCTGTGACCCAACGTTGTCGCCGGGCGACCTTGGCTTACTGTCCGTGCGGCGCATCCTCAAATCCGACTGCATTAGGGGGAAATGGGATGCCATTCTTAGTCTAAGTGGATCCATAAGCTGCGAAATCTTACGGGGGCTGGCGCCAAATTGCCCTTGGAAGGCCATAATGGGAAGAATTGGGACGAATTGGAAGAGGGCCGCGGATGGGCGATAGAAGCTGCTTGTCATGGGAACCACTCGGGAGTGCCCGAGCCCTGTGGGAAATGGAGTCTTTTTAGCACACTTTTGTCAATGGCAGAGTACAAGGTGCCCTTTCGCCGGCACAGACAAACTCTTCCTCTTGAGCATTTCAGTATGAAAAGAGGGACATACTGCCAAGCCTGTGATGAAGGAACAGTCTGAAAGAATGGCGGGCCAGCTAGATTAGGTGGGAAGAACTGAGTTCCAAAAGGGTTTTAAAATGGAGGAGAAAAGTGGATGTGGTGAAGGCAAGATGGTAAAAAGGCCAACAGCTGGAAAAAGATGGTCAATTAGGAGAAAGTTTGGAGAGATTTATGGCACATGAAGTCTGGAAAGTAAGTGGTAGAGACAACTGACAGGCCAGGGTTTCACTGAGGCTTTGTGAACAGTGTGTTTTTTATGGGTTTTACTGTACTGGTCAGCGGGTGAGACACTCTGGGGTGTGGACAGTGAAGTCTGTTGAGTAAGGATGAACAGGAGTCTATTGATAACAGAATACCTGAGTGGATTATGAACTCATGGCCTCACAGCAGGGCGGCCTTCCTGACTCCGGCGTTGTTCTCTGTGTGTGTGTGGGTGTGGGTGGGTGGGTTAGTGGTTGTGTGTGTGTGTGTGTGTGCGCTCTGCCAAGCAGTTACCACAACCGTATGAGATGAAAAACAAGCCCTTGCAAACAGGAAATGGGTGCAACCGTTTCACATAATCACAATTTTAGGCTTTGTTTAAAATGTGTTTCTGTATGTGCTCAGGGCGCATGTATGTGTGTGTGTGGGTGTGAGTGTGTGTGAGTGTATGTGTGTGTGTGTGTGTGTGTGTGTTTAGTGGGAAACAGGAAGAGTAGCATATGCCAGATTTTGCTCATATCAGTGTTGGCTGCCACAACACAATTTGGTAATGCAACCCCCAAAAAAAAAAAAAAAAAACCCCAAAAAAAACCTGTTGACCCAGAAGACATTACAGCCTCAGGGTCCATATTGCGTCTACAGTGACAGTACACCTTCATCTCCTTCGTCTCAGCTCCTCACAGTATCTGCTACACCACACACACACACACACACACACACACACACACACACACACACACACACACACACACACACAACACACACACACACAACACACATACACACACACACACACACACACACACACACAGCCCTGTCAGATAGGCAGGCATGACTGGTCTGAATCTCCTTATGTGGAAGTGTCAAGCAGCACAGCCCCCTCCTGTTTAGTTCTTGTCCAGTGCAATTAACACAGGAGTGTGGACAAGCAGAGCAAATTAACGGCCTGGAACAAGTCACCCAGATCCGAGGCACCCAACGGGTTGTTGCTTAGTCACCATTAACAGCTGGCAGAGCCAATATTCTCCACCGCTTCTCCCACATGCTTTGCAACCAATCAAGCAGACTGGTGGCTGTGTTTATTTGTTGTGTTGGTTCTTTGCTAGTTTGATCCTTTTATTTTATTAAAGGAACACGCCACCCAATGTCAGTAGTAATATATGTTCTTACCTTAACTTTCACAAGTTGAGTCATACCTCTCCCATGTCTTGGGTTGCCAACTTCCTCAATCCCAAATGAGGGACACTTCTACTAATTTAAAACAAAACTAATTTACAAATGGTGTACTGTCACTTTAAGAGCATTGTCTACACGGTATTCATAATATTTTGCCAGCTCCATTCAAATATAGCCTATGGTAATTCCACAAACTCTAACATTGTTTGTGCCACATTTAGGCCTATAGCACAATGATAAGTATATTAAGTTGGTGTAAACAACCTTCATTCCTGTGGAAATAGAAGCATGTAATGATGCTAGCTAGATATTTTCTGTTTGCAATTAAAAGTGAATTATGAACCTGCTAGCCACCTAGCTATCTGAGTGGAAAGTGTTTCAATTGGCATAGCCTATCATGTGCTTCATGTAAATGCTTAGTTTAAGGGAAACGGATTATTGAAGACTTCAAGACTCACCAATTCCATTACACAAAGGCAATTGACCACTCATATTTTATCAGTCCAAATCCCAGTGCATGCAGCCTATGTCAAAGTGCCCTCACATTTTGTAAATGGTCAGTAGCATAGTGTGAACCGGATAATTCCGCAATCTCCTCGCATTGTTTTTGTTGTTCTCATGATTTCCTTTTAAAAGTTTATTATATTAAAAAGGTGAAATGAATTACCAACGATCATAAGCCAGCTGGAAACTTCCACCCTCTCTTCCTCTCGTTCCCAATTAAAACGAGTAGCTAACGTTCAAGTTAGATCTGCTGCATAATAGAGAGACTGAGAGGACCCAAAAAGCATCATCCTTATGTAAGATGCTGTTGCTGCATTTTGACATTGTAATCGTTCTCTAAGAAGAGTGAAAAGCAGTTTGCAGTAAAGCTTCTCTGGCTAAATTGTGGTGCCCCTTCTGTCCCTTGGTGCCGTGCGCATAGTGCGAGATGCGCGTGGTAGCGGCGGCACTGGACACTTTGTTCCAGGTGCATTTACAGTAGCCTACTATTGACAAGTTAACAAGGCCGATGAGCTGTGATTGAAAATCGGGAGTGGTGCTGTCCCTGACAGGACAAATCAAAATCACCCAAAATACGGGATGTCCCGCACAATTCGGGACGGTTGGCAACCTTACCCGTGTCGGTACATGCACTCAAACGCTCTGCTGCGGGCGCGAATGTGTTATCAATATTACTACGCTAGGCCGACGTACTCCCAAGTGCTGTTGCGCCACACATTGTAGTTCTCCTGTTTATTCGCTTGGAAAATCTCATTTCATGTTGTGTGACCTTACACATTTTTATCAACTACTCGTGCAACTGTATTTAAGTAGGAAAAACGTGGATGTTTTTGATTACTTCTATCTATGGCTACGTCTGAGCCCGCTAGCATAGCAACACGCTAACACATTCGCGCCACGCACCAGAGCGTTTGAGTGCACGTACCGACACGGGAGAAGTATGACTCAACTCGTGAAAGTTAAGGTAAGAACATATATTACTACTGACATTGGGTGGCGTGTTCCTTTAATCAACAGAGAAAGGACCAGGGTTTTGTTGTTGTTGTTTATAAAAGACCTTCATTTATCTTTTCTATTTACCTTCATCTAAAATTTCCCTCGGGATGAAGTATCCATCTACCTATCTGTTTTTCAATTGAGATTATGCAGGTAGGCCATGAGAGGAACTGTGACTGGATTTTTAACTGACCTTGCTTGAAACCATTTATCATTTCCGTTTGAAGGACAGGGTTGAGGCTCAGGTGTGGTGTGATGTTCATTTTAGCGTCCCTTTTCCGTTTGGACGCCAGCACCGAATCAGTGCAGTCGCTCGCCAGGTGTTGCTAGGCAGCTGCGATCCAGCTCATTTGCCAATCACACACGGCTGTCGCGTATGTACGCCCAGGCCCGTTAAATGTCATCACTGCGGTGCATGGGTGGGAATTGCATAACCGTTCCTCTGGCTCCACTGCTGGTGATGTCACCTTCTCCTATTTTATCACCAATCATCACCATCATCACCGGTAGGGCGCTAAATTATGCAAAATTCCCCAATTCTCATTGGCTTAAGTTTGTGATAGGCAAAACATGAATGATTTAGAGAGGAACACTTGACATGATGCGCGCAGAAACATCCAGAGAGAACATTCCTCCGTCAATGATGATCTCTCTCCTCTTCCCTTCCCACACATTGCACATGAATAACCCAGCTCTGGAACTAACCCACGACTTATGGAGCTGGGCCTCCCCTGGCAGACGTCTCTTCTTGGCTGGCTGACTCCGTGACCCCCTTTTTTAAACTCGTTTGGCACGACACCGATGCACTCTGGGAAGCAGAGAGGCCAGATCCGTTTGAACGAGGGGCGGTTTTGATAAGCGTAGCGGCAGCACTGCTCTCGGGGAGGGAGGGAGGGAGGGATGGAGGGGGGTTGGCGTTATGTAACTGCGGATGGACAGACCCATGGTTTCGGCGAGCAAGCAAGTGAGCTGCTCCATG
This sequence comes from Alosa alosa, assembly GCF_017589495.1. Classification (NCBI taxonomy): domain Eukaryota; kingdom Metazoa; phylum Chordata; class Actinopteri; order Clupeiformes; family Clupeidae; genus Alosa; species Alosa alosa. Next base: position 25,280,345 of record NC_063191.1, read on the forward strand.
CTCTGGATAGCTCCATGGTTCCGGATGGAGCCTCCCTGGGGAAGAGCAAGGATGCGTCCTCACAATACCCCGCCCCCTCTCTCACTCACACCACACACACACACACACACACACATACACACACACACACATACACACACACACACACACACATACACACACACACACACACACACACACACACACACACACACACACACACACACACACACACACACACACACACACACACACACACACACATACTGTACATATGCTCTCTTTCACACACACACATGCACATACACACACAAATACACACACACCCCGGATGCCTCCACAGACAGGGAGTGAGAGAGGACACAACAGCAGTGCTTGGGGCCTGAGTTGTCCACCATCCTTAAAGAGAGCAGAGGCGCAGCTTGTGATGGCAGATGAAAGGCAGAAGGATTCATGTGGGAAAGTAACACAGAGAGGGTTAGCTTTGGATATAAAGAGGAGTTACTGTTAAGGGTATAATACATATTGTGTGTTATTGAAAAGTAAAAGCAGATTGGCAAAATATTGAAGTGAGGGTATAATACACAACAGTGCTCTCCAACATTTAAATTTCATTTTTTTTATTATATTACTTCTTTTCTGTTTCTTAGTTTCAGGCAATTTTGGCAGTTGTTTATGTTTGCCTGTGCTGGAAAATATAATCAAATACAGAAAAAGGCTGTCTTCAAAAAAGATGCACCACAGATGAATGTAGGGAGGCACTCTTTCACTTATGCCTTTAGAATTGCATCAGTGTTGTTGGTATTATGATTAAAATAAATTATTAAAAAGGCCTACTGAAGAGGGTAGTAAATTAAAATGGAAGTATATCACAATAGTGTTATTAGGATATGTTTTGTATTAAGATCAAAGTTAAAGGTGCACAAAGAGACTCATGCTTTCAGTCTTGAATTTGTGGAGGTCTAAAGAGATTTTGGCTTTGAAATTGTCCAATTTCTCGTCGTATGACACAAAGCAGGATTTACGGTTTCTGACAGCCTTGAGTTGTTGGGGACAGAGGACAGAACCACTGCTTCACTCCGCTCTGCTCGACGCTGAGGCAGGTCGCTCTGGGGATCAGGCTGCTCTCTTTTCTCTGGGGAGAAAATAAGGACTTTTTAGGAAGTAAATAAAGCCTGGAAAGAGCTCTTGGCATTGGCCAAAGCAATCAGTCATTCAGCCACTGAAGCAAACTGCCTATATCAGACTGGCCCTCTCTCTCTCTCTCTCTCTTTCTTTCTCTCTCTCTCTCTCTCTCTCTTTCTTTCTCTCACTCACTTTCTCTCTCTTTCTCTCACTCACTTTCTCTCTCTCTCTTTCTCTCTCTCTCTCTTTCTCTGTGTGTTGTACAAGGGCAGACTGGATGGGTTCCCAGAGCTGTAGGCGATGGCTGTGTGTGTGTGTGTGTGTGTTCCACATGCAGTGTGGGCAGCTCCCGTCTCCCTGGATTATGTAGGCACTACCTACCTACCTACCTACCTACCTACCTACCTACCTACTGCACACAGTTCCAGCTGTACATGCTGGTGCTGAACACATGATAGGATGGTTCCCAGTGTGGCTTGCAGGCCCGAACCTGAAGTCACCTCTTTGTGCCTACTGTATGTGTGTGCTGCCACACAGCAGTTAAGTACTCGATAGTTATGGTCACTACATTCACTAAGGGAGATGGTCAAATGTGCGGGGGTTTCACTGAGAAGGTCGATATTACGGCGCGGTTCTCAGGAATACTGTCGGATCCTTTTTGTGCCCCAGTGGAATAAGAGTGACCACAACTTTGACCTTTAAAGCTTTTAAGATTCTTTTTGTTTTTTTTTGTCTACAGAGCAGGGTTGGTCGTGTAGAAAAGGTCAGATTTGATGCAGAATTTGTCTGGCGGTGGACAAGTCTTTCTGATATCGATTCAAGTACCGGATGTCACTCGCTGATTCTCCTCAGAAGCGCTCCCTAAAAGGCCACGCTAACGCACTAACCAGCGTGTAGGCAGTGTGTGAGCCGCTGAGGGGAACTGTTAGCAGTTGTTAGTGGCCTTGATGCCTCAGCTGGTGCCTCTAGTTTTGGCCGCTTGGCTGATGGACAGTTTGGGATCATGGCCGTCTGAGGACATAAATTGGTTTTAAAGCTCCACTAAGACTCTTAGTGTCTCAGCGCGGCAACATGAGGCAATTTAATGCCAAGAGACTAAGCAAGAGGCCCACTTTTACTCATCCGCAATGACTGGATGGGCTGAGGCACCTACTGTGTCCATCTTGACTTTTTTTTGTCTGGCATTGAAATTTGTGGAACTCCTTTTGTCCTTCACAGTATTTTTATTAAATGTTCATGCATGCACACTCAAATCAAATGATCTGAAAACATATTTTCATAAACTTTTGGATCCATCAGGCAGACTCTACAACACCCCCAACAGGACATACTCACACTTGCATTTCCATTTATAAGATTTGAAGATTTGAATTCACTTGGAGTCATGCCTGTTTTTATTGCATTATTTCAGGGGGTTATACAACGTTCATGGGTCTCAGTTGCTACCATATCAGAGTTTTTTGCAATGAGTAATTTATTGTATAGCCTGACATTGTAATATGTATTGTAACCCTCTATCAAAAGAAACTCATTTTGTTCAAAGATGCTGCAAGACTGGCCATGACTTTTGCCCTATTGATGCTTGGCCCCCTGATCGCTGCTCTCAGCTTTATCATAGATGATTAGATCTAATTCTTTTCAGGCTTTCTTGTTCTAATATCTCTTTGCTGTGCGTTCCTGCAATCAGCGTTTGTGCAGCTATCCCTTCATTACGCCAGCATGCACACTCAGCGTGCAAGATTGAAACCAAGAGATGCTTATGTCTCTGCCACTGTTGCATCCCTCTTGCAGATCAAGCTTTGGCGAAAAAGCTGTGTTTTCTATCGCGTCAGTATTCTACATTAGCCCGGCGTGCGGCGTGCGGCATTTGTAATTAGATTGCCGCTACTATCATCAGCGGATGTTAAACTCATTGTCAGTTAATCCGGGCATATTACATCTGCCTGGGAGAGGGAGCCAGTGGTTGTGCTGTCCAGCGTGGATTACGCCGGGCCCGCGGGCTGCAGGGATGCTTCTGGGCATGGGCGGCAGGCGGACGGGCGGGCGGGCGGACGGGCGGGCGGGCAGGGATAATCTAGCGCGTATCCAGCGCTGGCATCATTAGCCGGATCGGAGCGGTGTTCCGGTTTGCGGGAAGGGAAGGGGATTAGCAGCAGATCCAGGTGTTGTGTACAGGGATGGGGATGGGGGGAGGAATGGCATAGGGGCAGAGGGTGGGGTTTGGAGGTGGGGAGGAGGCTGTGGGAGGTGGGGATTGAACACAGCGAGTAACTGTTAAGTAGGTTAATGAATCACGTGATGGATGGAAACATCAATGAGCCTCAGCAGAGAGCAAGGGCAGAAGGCCATGGACAGTGCATTATTTACACATGCCTATACAGTCCACTGGAAGCCTCGTACACAACTGCCTGCGGTCTGATGGATGCAGTGTATGACTATTCCCATGATGACGTAATGATTGATTTATCGAATTGTTTCTGGTGCCATCAATTTATCGTGTGACTACCGCAGCGCCCTCACCGGTTAACTCACGCGGTCATTAGTCCGGTTACTGTGTCTCCGCCTCACAAACCGCTCTCTCTGCTACTGCTGCTGAAAAGAACTGCCATGGAGGCTGCATGGTCTGTCATTCTCCCTCAATGGACTGCCCACACTGGTGATCTGTCTGAATCAGACCCTCGTGAAGTCTGACCTCCACACAGTGCTGTACTGTATGTGCCCTGCTGTCTTAACATAACAAATACGCAACCTGCTTGCACAGGATGTGATGCGTAATTGCATAAATGCGTCCATAGCCGGGAGGGAAAGTAAATAATGTACAGTATGGTCGCATGGAGGTCTTCGGAAAGGGAACATATGGAACTTTTTAACTTTTAACTCTTTAAACAGGTGTTGTTGTTGTTGTTGTTTTTCTTTATAGCTGTTTGCCTAAAGACTTACTATTCTCTGTCTCTCAGCCATTGAAGCAAACTCCACATCAAACTGGGCCTCACCTTTCTTTCTTTCTCTCTCTTTCTCTTTCCTTCTCTCTCTCCTCAATTCAATTTCAATTCAATGAGCTTTATTGGCATGATATGAAGTACGGTAGATTAAAATAATAAAGTAAAATTCTCTCTCTCTGAAGCTCCTTGGCTTTCTCTTCCCCCTTGTGCCCCCCTCCTTTAATTACTTCATCTCTTTCCCTTTATGAGATCAGGGAATCATTTCCATACCCTTCCCATCTGACCTCCATATTCCCTGAAGTAAGTTGCGTTTCACTCTTGATATTGTGGCTCATGATGGAGATGGCATCGGACAGCTGGTTTATTGAAACGGTAATGTAGCCCGTTACCCCATCTCAAAACGTGGGTTCTTTTTTGATGGTGTTCCCTTCGTGGTTCTCGTTCTCCACTCGAGACATATGCTTCTCTTTTTTTAATATTCTCTTTTTAGTCTCTTCTTCTGCTTGTTTACTCTTTTCATGTGTTTATTCAAGTTCAATTTTTTTGGTCCATGACTCATCATCTTAAAATAGAATATGAAAAACAGAGAGAGGGTGAGTGAGAGAGAGAGAGCGAGAGAGGGGAGGGCAGAAACAAATAGAAAATGGAGTAAGCTTTGGGAGATTAAAATTGATAGACGCTCTCTTAGGCCAAACCACTGCATTAAAAGCTTTGTGCCACCGTTGTCATGGTTTCCTGGAGGACGACGCACGACAACGTTGTGGAGACGAGATGTCCGACCTGCTTTTCCCGTATCCATGTCCCCACGTCTCCCCGAGGGACCTAATGCCATGTCACACAGGTCCCTCCCTGCTGACGGTGCCAGCACTTTGCCAGGGTCATGTCTTGCTCCACTCCAATCCGCTACCCTTCTCTCCTGCCGGCTTATGCCCAAAGCAATCAGATTTGCTTTATCTCTGTGTCAGTTGCCCACTCCGTGCACATTCGGCACTTTTGTGCAGATGCGGACACACACGCTCCCGTCGTGCTCCAGGCTCCAAAACAAACCCAAAGGATGCCCAGGAGTGCTGGTGCTGAGCTGAGGTGTGGCGGCAGAGGGAACCGACAGGAGCCTCTGACGAGGACGTCCCCGTGCTTGGGCCTTTACCCCCCACACACGGTGAGTGTCCACCTGTGCAGTTATCATTGCTCCGTGTGGTGATCGAGTCGTGGCCATGTGGTGACTTAGCTTTGCTCCGCCACCCTCACCGCCTCCCTTCGCTGACCTGGCCAGAGGGGTGACAGGAGTTTGTGTCGGTGCAAGCGCAGTGGTTGGGTTTGTGTCAGGTGACACCGTGCCAGTGGCACTATGTTTGGCTCGGCCAGGTTCCCTCTGAGTTTTTTACAAGAAGGATCCGGCAGCTCAGATTCCGGCATCATGCGAGGGTGTGTATTATTGATCAAGATGGGATTTGGGGCATGTCGAGTTACGCCACCTCTATATTTAATCATTCGCTCAGTCGCGCACACCCACCGGGAGCTTTTGAGGTCATGTTTTTGTGTATGTGCTTTGCATGCATGCAGACAACACTTTCACGACGGTGTGTGCAAATCCCCGTTGAGTCTGAAATTCTTCAGCTTGTAGGCTCAAGCCCCTACTCTAGGAAGCTCTGCTCTGTAATCTGGACATTGCGAGATTTAACATGACCCCTCTTTGCCGTGTTTGTTTCCACTGGCTTTGGCTTTTGGGGAGATTTGTTGTGCTGTTGTCCTGTGTATTTTCTGTTGTTGTCGAACATAACTGCCGAATCAGGATGACGTGCAAAGCCGGCATTAAGAACTAGGAACACTTTTGCTGCACCAACTGTGCACTCTCTCTCTCTCTCTCTCTCTCTCTCTCTGGCTTGTGGCTCGGGAGACAAGGGCAAGGTGACTGGCCTGGCTATTTGGTGTGTTGTGTCTGATTCTGGACGCACTGCCACAGGGTGCCACTGACCATAATGCTCAAATGCTGCAAAGCCCAGATGGAAATACAGGCCTGAATGGAGTCATAGGAGTCATCTATTTAGGCTGTTTAGTATGATACAGTAAATGTGCAACAGCGCCTGTCAGGACAATGGCCATAGTCATTATGTTAGTATGTAAGTTAGGCTGACCTGGTGTTTAACACCTGTGACTGGGGAGCTTATGACAGCCACATTTTAGCAGAGGTAATTACTGGCTAGAGAGCAGAGTTTGGAACAACAGGATTAGATAGGCAGAAGCAGAGGGAGGGAGAGAGAAAGAGAGAGAGAGAGAGAGAGAGGTAGAAAGGAGGGAGAGGGAGGGAGGGAGAAAAAGGGAGAGAGAGTGGTAGAGAGAAAGAGAGAGAGAGAGAAAGAGGGAGAGGGAAATAAGGACAAAAAGAAAGGGAGGGATAGAGAAAGGGAGATGCCCTTGTCTGCTCTAGCAGGTTTGACATTTGCCACCTCAAAGCCCAGACTTGTCAGTGACTCAGGCTGGAGATGGGAAAGAGCTAGACAGGTTCAGTCCTCTCAGGAGAGACAGGCAGACCAACAGGGAGGGAGGAAGGCTGTGATAGGAGCCGGAGGTTCAATTACTAGAGAGGAAATCAAAAGCGCTCAATTGATTTTCAGAGGAGGCCTTTCTGGGGAAAGGAGTAAAAAAGAAGACTGTGACTTGAAATATTCCACAAAAAAAAGAAGACTGTGACTTGAAATATTCCACAAAAAAAGAAGACTGTGACTTGAAATATTCCCCAGCAGGGAGCCACAAGTGCCCCAGAGGGTTAAGAGCTCCTCAAATGCAGCAATAATTGTGATTATATTTCATTTAGATGAGACATCAATGTTTTATTTTAAAAACGATAACCGTCTCTGTCTTCTATGTATTTTGGTGCACTGTGATTATGAGTCAGCTACTTTTTGTCATATTCATCTCGTGCTGAAGACTGCATTAGCCTGGCCCCTAGTCTAAGCCACCTTGTAACAACACCTGAAAGAGAAAAGACAATGGAAAAGTGGTAGATTAGTAAAACCACAAAGGAGGAGGCATGTGCACACATGACCGTGTTGAAACAGGTGTGTGGAGGTGTGAGTAATGGGTCTCAGGTCTGACCTGTCCCTGGCGTTTCTCTGTGCAGGACCCGTCTATGGTGAAGGTGGGCGGTGGGAGGAAGAAAACGGTCTCCTTCAGCAGCATGCCGTCGGAGAAGAAGGTGAGCAGCGCGGCCGACTGCCTGGCCTTCATGCAGGGAGGCTGCGAGCTGAAGAAGGTGCGTCCCAACTCGCGCATCTACTGCCGCTTCTACACGCTGGACGGCGACCTGTCTTGCCTGCGCTGGGAGCCCTCCAAGAAGGACAGCGACCGCGCACGCCTGGAGATCGGCGCCATCCGCGAGGTGCGCATCGGCAAAAGCACCGAGACCTTCCTGCACAACGGGCCCGGCTCGGATGGCCTGGCCGAGGAGGCCGCCTTCTCCATCATCCACGGCGAGGAGTACCAGTCGCTGGACCTTGTGGCGCTCTCGGCCGACGTGGCCAACATCTGGGTGACCGGCCTGCGCTACCTGCTCTCCCTGGGATCCGGAGGCGAGGGTGGCAGCGTGGGAGAGAGCAGCCCGGGCAGCAAGATGCGACGCGACTGGCTGGCGTCCGAGTTCAGCCATGGCGATGAGGACGGCTATGGCATCGTGTCCGAGGATACGGCGGTTGCCACCATCTGTAAGCTCTGCCCCGGCATTAAGGAGACCAAGGTCAGGACAAAGCACTCTTCACACACACACACACACACAATGACAAGCAGCCAGGGGGCCAGTGGGATTACTGACTGAGTTTGGCAGCATAGCTCTCACAGAAGAATAGCACCAGAATAACACAATAGTTGTTTCTGACTAGTGGGCTTCCCCCTTCACAGTAAAGCACGTTGGGTGCACTGATAAAGCGCTTTATAAATGCAAACTGCTAATATTCCAACCAAACAAAAAGTGGCAACAGCAAGTTTTACTTGGCATCCAGTACTAAGTACCCAGTACCCAGTTCTGATACCTGGCATCCACTGGTAGCATGCCGCTGATGCAGTAGCCCCTTCTGGTCTGCTGTTGGACGGCCATCACTTTAATTTAACTTGTTGTGAATATTAAGATAATATATGAAAATTTATTAAGATGAAGGAAGAATTATCACTAAATACATACAAAAAGAGTTTGCACAGTGCTCCACTAGCCTCTTACTATCTGGGACACTCTTTGAAGGTAATGTGAAGTGAGGTGGGATGACCAATAATTCAGTTTGACATCAGGAATATAGCCACTCAAATGAACAAACATTTCTAATATATACATAGCTGGCAAATATTTTCCCATTTCTGACAACTTCAGCAATGCAATGCTTCAAGTCGCACGGTATGCATGAGTAATACAGCTCCATAGCTCACAGCTCCCATGGGCATGGAGCACAGCTTGCCTCAGGGAAGGCAGGAATGTGGGGCCCCACTCATTTGAACCACTCTCAGAAACAACATCTAGCCAGCGGCAACAATGTAGCATAGTGTGACATTAAAAAAAAGAACAACACACATTGTGTGCCACAAGGTTACAGTGCGAGGACAGCTTGCTTTCATGTCGCTGTTCTCAAGGCGATGGGGCTCACAGGAAATAAAATAGAAAAGCACCAGGTGGTCTGAGGATCCTAGTGCAGGCAATCAGCTGCATGGCGTGTTTGGGGGCACGGGAAGACACTCTGCACCAGTGCTCACTGGCTGCCTACTTATTATGGAACCCTGGAGAGAGTGGAGGTTGGAGGTGCAGGGAGAGAGAAATGGAGAGGAAAATGACGATAAGAAATACAAAAGACATGGAACAAGGAGAACATGAGCGAGAGAGGGAGATAATGGAAGGAAAGATTAGGAAATGAAAGGCAGTGTCAGAAATTGAAAACATAAAAAAAAGTCAAACACACGAAACAGAGCAAGTGCCTGACTGTAGCCATAAGCGCGTCAGCTGTTGTGTGGCATCCATATGTGTGGGAGGGAGGACAGCTGGGACTAGGAGGCAGGGCTCATTCAGACAAGTCTTAGGCCTGGTGTCTTACATGACATTGAGTTCATAGCATCTGTTCAACATCGTACAGTAAACTATGAGGCCCATAATGGAGTAAGCCACTTCTACAGAAAGTAGTAACGTAGAATTAATTAAACAGTTACTTATTCAATCCTGCATTATTTTGATGTGTGTTGTAGATACAATAATTCCTTACTGACACAACAAAAACTTTATATAAACCTGAGAAAAGGCATCAGAACTTTATATTATATGGCCGTTGCTATGCTGCATCATATTTGTGTAGCGATATGATTCTTACCAAGGTTGTAAGAAGGTATGAATTGAGATGGTGATGGTGGTACAGTGGTTATTGGCATTGCCACCTTCTAAGCTGACTCTGAAGGTCTGAATCCCGGCCACTGCCGGATGCCTTTGTGAGTTGCTTTGGACTAAAGTGTGCACTAAATACCTGTCTTTAATCCCAGACGAGCCCCCAAATTCCAGTTAATAAATTGCAATACACTGTTTATAAACTATAAATCTGACTACTAATACTAAAGTACTAATACTAAATAAACAATGAGCAAAATACTGATACTAAATACTGATAAACTGAATATCGAAATACTAAATAATAATAAACAGTACCTTTGATGCTAATGATTATAAATTCCACATCAAAAGCATGTGTACTTGTTCATGTATTTATTTATAAAGTAGTTGGATAATTACTTAATCTGATATTAACATTTATCAAAAGGACAAGTTGTCCTGTCAGCACTCAGCTATTAGGAGGTAAATCCGTCTGTATCAGCCGTGTTGTGCTTTGCTTTATGTGAGATTGCATTCCTGGAGGACGGGGGCGTCTACGGCTAATCAGCTTACTAATGAAGTCTGAGAATCAGTCGAGGAGCTTCTCAAGCCAATCAGTAACTTTAATTAGTCACTTGAGTGCTTAGATGGAATGAAAAGCAAAGCTAAGCAGAGACCAATCCTTCAAAGGAAAGCTAACTTACCCTTATCTGAGAATTGTGTCCTCACTATCTCTCTTATTTTCTTTCTCCACAACAAAACACACACACACACACACACACACACACACACACACACACTTCCACAGGTGCGTCAGCGGTTCAAGGAGATCCAGCGAAGCAAGGAGAAGCTGACCTCCCATGTGACCCTAGAGGAGTTCCAGGAGGCTTACTGTGAGCTCTGCACGCGCCCCGACGTCTATTTCCTGATGGTGCAGCTCTCCAAGGACCAGGAGTGCCTGGACACTCAGGATCTGCGCCTCTTCCTGGAGACAGAGCAGGGCCTGTCCCTGGCCACTGCTGAAGGCTGCCTGGAGCTGATCCGCCGCTTCGAGCCGTCGGCGCAGGGCCGAGAGCGCAGCGTGCTGGGACTGGACGGCTTCACCCGTTACCTGCAGTCGGCCGAGTGCCAGCTGCTGGACCCCGAGCACCAGCAGGTGTGCCAGGACATGACGCTGCCGCTGTCCCACTACTACATCAGTGCCTCGTACCGGTCCTACCTGCTGGACGACCAGGTGCACGGGCGAGCGGACCTCGGGGGGCTGACGCGGGCCCTGCAGGCCGGCTGCCGCTGCCTGGAGCTTGGGGTGACTGACGGGCCTGAGGGGGAGCCTCTGCTGGGGGTTGACCACGGCGCGGAAACCAAGCACCACCACCACCATCACCACCATCACCACCACCACCACCACCACCCCCCAGTCACTCTGCGCAGCGCCCTGGAGGTGGTCAACAAGTACGCCTTCCTCACCTCGCAGTTCCCCCTGCTGCTCTACCTGTGCCAGCGCTGCTCCCCGACCCAGCAGCGCACGCTGGCCCAGCACCTGCGCAAGGTCTTTGGCCCTCGCCTCTACATGCCAGAGGCCCTGCCGGTCAGCCTGACGCCGGGCACCCGCGCCACCAGCCTGCCCTCGCCCGAGCAGCTCAAGGGCCGCGTCCTGCTGGTGGGCAAGAAGCTGCCACCTGAGGAGGAAGGCTCCGAGGGCGAGGTGTCCGAGGAGGACGAGGAGATCGGCGGCGGGGGCCCGCTCGCCGGACGCAGGATGACCATCCCCGGCGAGGAGGAGCTGGGCGTGGTGCTGGTCGTGCCGCCGCCTCCCCAGCCTCGGCGGCTGCGCCTGCGCCGCGAGCTCTCCGACCTGGTCTCCGTGGCGCGCACCGGCAGCCGCAGCTTCTACGCTCACCGCACTAGCGCCCAGAAGTTGAGCCACCCACACTCGCCCAGCAGCAGCGCCCCGACCACGCCCAGCACCCCCATCCCCCCGGAGCCGCCCTACTGGACGCTGTGCTCGCTGGGGGAGGGCGAGGCCGGCCGGCTGGCCACCGAAAGCCCCGAGGACCTGGTCAGCTTCACCAAGCACACACTGACCCGCGTGCGGCCCAGCTCGGTGCGCTTGGACTCCAGCAACCCCAACCCGCAGGGCTACTGGAAGTGCGGCGTCCAGCTCATGGCGCTCAACCAGCAGACGTCGGGCGCCATGCTGGACCTGCACCGCGGACGCTTCATCCAGAACGGCGGCTGCGGCTTCGTTCTGCGGCCAGCCATCATGCGCGATGAGGTGTCCTACTTCAGTGTGCACACGCAGGGCTGCGTGCCCGGGGTGCCCCCGCAGACGCTCCGGGTCAAGGTCATCAGCGCCCAGAACCTGCCCAAGCCCCAGGGCTCGGGCGCCAAAGGGGAGGTCATCGACCCGTACGTGGTGCTGGAGCTGCACGGAGTCCCAGCGGACTGCGCTGAGCAGAGGACTCGGACAGCACCGCAGAACCAGGACCCGTTGTTTGACGAGACCTTTGAGTTCCAGGTGAGAGAGAGAGTGACCTGCCGTTCTTTTCATTCTTTATGAAGTGTATTCTTGCCTTTGGTGCTGAATCTTTTTCAATTTTCATTTCAGTAGTGAAATTTAATGAAATGTGTTTGTACTTGAATATCCACTTACTTTGTAAGAGGGTTATAATATACTTGTTAGTGTTGCTTGTTACTCCACAAATCAAATAGCTTATCAGTCAGCAAGTGGGGACAGACATGCACCAGGCAGCTGAAAGCCTTTTAGAGAGCTGAATCAAAATGCATCGTGGGTAAAGCACTCAGACAGAAGCAGAGCGCTTTGGGGTACAGGAATCAGACAGAGCAGCAGACACACAGACACACACACACACACACACACACACACACACACACACACACACACACACACACACACACACACACACACTCACACACTCACAAGCATGCACGCACACACACAAACACACATACCCACACACATATATACTCTACCTCTCATTTCTTCTCTCTCTCTCTCTCTCTCTCTCAAATGCACAATCATATGTAGATTCTAGACAAAATTAAGGAAGGAGACACATTCGAACACACACAGTTGATAGTCAATACATTACACACGTTGAGGTTTAGGAAGTGGATTCTGTTTGAGACACACCAAAGATACTTTCACTGTATGCTGCCTACAGTTGTGTGTTGTGTGTGAACAGATCCTAACAGACACAGGACGGTTATTTTTGTGTATCAAAAGACCTTTTGAGACCTTGAGCGAATGCAAATGTTTCATTTACAAAATGTCACCACTACATTGGGTGTTTTTCTAAGGCCAGTACATCAGCTGTGGTGTTTTAGCCTTCAGCTCAGTTAGCCAAAGTAACTAACCAGCGTGGTTCCTCCCCTCTCTCCTCCCCTGACCTTTGTGGCAAGTCAGCCTCAATTAACCGCACTGAGCTAAGCGAGACGCGTGTAATTATCGGATTCGGGTGAGCTAGCGCCTCTCCTAGCGTAGGTTGTTGTTGTTTTTTTGTTTTGTTTTTTGTTTTTTACTTGTGCTACCTGGCGGAAATAAAAGCAGCGCTGGAGCCGTGGTGTCCGTCGGCCAAGCGTGGCCGTGGAAGAGAGGCATCTGTCTCTCAGCTCATTAACCTGACCGCTAGTCCTCCAGAGCAGCGGCCTCTACAGGACCGCCAGCTGAAGAGCTGGTCAGAGAGAGAGAGAGAGAGAGAGAGAGAGATGGAGAGAGAGAGGAAAGGAGAGGTAGAGAGAGAACATGTGTGAGAAAGAGGAGATGGAGGGAAGAAAGTAGAGCGAAAAAGAACATGAGGGAGGAAGAGAGGCTAGGAGTTATTCCACACAGAGATGCTAAATCTTTTCACCGAGCATCCAGAGTCACACTAACCTTAACAACGAGTGCTCTGCCATTTGTCCCTGTCTTGGCTGATACCTTGGGTTTCGCTCCACAAATAGCTTGGCTCTTGTTAGCTTGGCGTCAGAAGTTCCCTGCCTTGGGTTTGTCCTCCTGTTCCTGGTTATGGTTCACTTTCAGGAAATGGAAGGACAGTCATAGCCAAGCATGATCTTAGCAATAAATTGGCTGAATTTTCAACTTGCTAAAAATCCTTCATGAAAGTGGAAACAAAATTGTATATGTTCCACTTACTTAAATGTACTTCATATACATGTATGCAGGATCATGTACAGAAAATCACTTGTCATTTTGTTCTCCCTGGCATAGACACCAAGACGAAAACGGATAGGTTAAGATAATGACTGTCAGCATGTCGACATCACTCGACACAACTTTTGAGAGATGGAACAAAAACACCCTGTGGCTAAACCTCTTAATAGAACACATATCATTAGACAAGAAACGGAAAACTTTGGCAACCTTGAGAGAGTCAAGCTCCAACCCTCTAAAGACCACTGGACCCCCTCCCTACCACCCCCAGGATAGATACCTAAACTGTCCTCATTTAAACACAAACATGTGCCTTGATGGACACTTAAAATTGGCATACAGTGTAGGCACCTTCCCCACCACTCATCAAGAGGTGCCACTGTAACTTTGCAGAGCCTCAATGAGAAAAACAATAGTGCTATCACAGACAGCATTAAGAGCAGCAGTAATATTATTAGTGGGGATGTTAGCAGTAGCAAAGGTAGAGGTACTAGTTGTAGTAGTACTATTACTACGCTGTTACTACGACTACTAATATTAAATACTATTACTATTAATAGTATGGGCCCTAATTTAAATGACGGGCCAAGAGAAAAGTCAGTCAGTAAGCAAAGTGTCTGGTGCATGTACTACATAGTATGCTGTGTGGGAACATTGAACATTGAATGTTGGTGCTTAGGATCTCTTGTCCCATGGTATTAAACAAGCAACTTGATTTTGCCAAGTTATTAAATAAGCTTTTGGTTTACTTTACTATGTCTCTAAGTAATGTTGTTGTTTGAAAAAAATGCCGTGTGTATCTTGGCCATCAGGGTTAATAATTGTGTGGAGTTTCTGGAATTGGGTGCACACGCATGTGTAGGCCTGTAATTTTATGGGTGTGCAGACTGTACAAACACACACATCTACGCCTGCACACACTTGTATATGGGTATAAGTGCACCATCCAACACACACATATGCTTACACACACACACACACAAACCAATAACACACTCTTTCAGTACTAAAAGCTTATTGCCGGCAGGGTTGGTTTGTTTCCTGTTGCTCAAAGCCTGAAGACATCACACAATTATAACTCACAGGAGGAGGCTACGTCTGTCAAACCTCACACACATGCAGGTGCACACAAGCACACACACACATGCAGCCCCACAGGTCCTCTACAACAAACACACACACACACACACACACACACACACACACACACACACACACACACACACACACACACACACACACACACACACACACACACACACACACACACACACACACACACACACACACACATGCATGCACACACACACACATACTGTAACCCCACTGGTTCTCAACAACAAACTCACATACACATACAAGAAAAAAACATAAAACATAAACACACACACACTTCGATTAAATATATTCATCATGTCTACCTCTGCCCACCTAATGATTCCCCATCTGTTTAAGGGTGTGTGTGTGTGTGTGTGTGTGTGTGTGTGTGTGTGTGTGTGTGTGTGTATCTGACCCTGTTTTTGTTGTTCTGCATGTGTCCTTATTAGAGATGCGTCAGATGATTGTTCACTTTTCTCTTTACATGAGTGTGTGTTGCTCATCCTCTAATAAGCTGACCATCCTTTCTAAAGTGTCTTCTTCTGCTCTGTATGAATATGTATGCTCACACACACACAGACACACACACGCACACCTTCTCTGTCAAAGGACACATGATAGTGTGTATGTGTGTGTGTGTGTGTGTGTGTGTGTGTGTGAGAGAGAGAGAGAGAGAGAGAATGCAAGAAAGCAGTGAGCAAGCTATGTATTCCTGAGCATGTCTGTTGTGTTATCGCACCTGTTTGTCTGGTTTAATCAGTGTGTGTGTGTGTGAGCGTGAGTGTGTTTGGATGTTAATGGGTGTTTGTGTCTCTCTCTGTGTGTTTGAGAAGTTTAATTGGTCTATTCACATGAGTGTGTGTGTGTGTCTTTCTTTTGCTCTCTGTCTATGGTCTATGCGAGAGTATGTGTGTGTGCATTTGTGTGTGTGTCTCTGTGTTTGTGTGTTTGTGTGTGTGTGTCTAAGCATACACATGTGCACTCAGTTGTTATAACTGAGTTTCTGTTCCTCTATAAATACTCTCGGGGTCAAATGTGCCAGCAAACCAGGCGGGCATCTGTTATGTCACTCTTTACCTCCTCTTTTTACATTTCAGTGTGTGTGTGGGGTGTGTGTGTGTATGTTGATGTTGTGGGAACCAGCTACAGTACTTTGAGCAGCGCTAGTGCTTGTCCTCTGTCACCGCATCCTTACCAGTCACTCACCATCTGCTCCGCAATATTCCATCTCCGATTCCAATTACGTTAACTCCTTTAAATCACATCACCCAGGAATTTCAGCGGACCAGGCAAAGCCAGAATATCTGTGTTTAGCTCTCTGTAAGGGAAAAACCTTTTTTTACAGATGTGGATGAGGTGTGTGTGTGTGTGTGTGTGTGTGTGTGTGAACTGAGAAGTATTCTCCACAGAGAGTGTAGTACAGTGTATGTGTGAGTCCATGTGTTCTTATGCTTAGCTGTTATGAAGTCAGCTCTGTGTAAATCTGTGTGTGGGTACGAGTGTAGGGGTAAGAGCTCAATACGTACTAAAATGGCACAGGTGTGTGTGGGAGATACAATATACGTGTGTGTGTGTGTGTGTGTGTGTGTGTGTGTGTGTGTGTGTGTGTGTGTGTGTGTGTGTGTGTGTGTGTGCTCTACAGATAGTGTGATTAATTATGAACATATCCATAAATGATGGAGTGCATGCGTATATTTGTATGTTTGTTGGTGTGTGTGAGTGTACGTGTGCATGTGTGTGTGTGTGCGTGTGTGTGTGTGTGTATTCCTGCCTCTGTGCTGTGTCCTAGTTTGTGCTCTCCCCTAGGTGAGCACTCTGTCATGTGTGGCCCTAATTGTGAACATGCAGAGCTAAAGTGTCACTGCGGGCTCAGTAATGTATGCCTGCCTGCCTGCCTGCCTCCAAACCCCCCACTCAGGCTCCTGCTCATGTACAGAGTGGGTAGCTCTGTGCAGAAGTCATGCGTGGGAGTGAGCGGAATATAAATGTGCGTGCTCCAGGTAAACAGGCCAGGTGTGTGTGGTGAGGCATGGGCATCAACTGGGGGGGACAGTTCGCAGTTTATTTCCATCTGAAATTATTTACCTCTGCGAATACAAAAAATAAATAAACTCTGCACTGAATATTCAAACAATTAGAGAGCTAGAGAGAGAGAGAGAGAGAGAGAGCTGGAGAGAGAGAGAGAGCCGGATAGAGAGAGAGAGAGCTGGAGAGAGAGAGAGAGATGCACACATTTGTAAGGTGTATGTATATGTGACACTACAGTATATGTGTGATTTTAGATAGATGTGATGGAAATCATCCTACCATACAACTAACCTCTCTCTCTCTCTCTCTCTCTCTCTTTCTTTCTCTTTCTTTCTCACTCTCTTTCTCCCTCTCTCTCTTAGGTCAACATGCCCGAGCTGGCACTCCTGCGCTTCGTGGTGCTGGACGACGACTACATCGGCGACGACTTCATCGGTCAGTACAGCGTGCCCTTCGAGTGCCTGCAGCCGGGCTACCGCGCCGTGCCTCTGCTGGACCTGGCGGGCGAGCTGCTGCCCCACGCCGCCCTCTTTGTGCACGTGGCCGTGACCAACCGCCGCGGCGGGGGCAAGGCGCAACGACGGGGCATCTCGGTCCGGCGGGGGGTGCGGCGCGGCCGCGAGTACGTCAGTCTGCGCCACACCGGCATTAAGGTGCTGGAGGAGACCTTCAAGCCAGCCGCCGCACCCATCAAGGAGGCCACCGACCTGCGCGAGGACGCCATGGTGAGGAGAGGCTCTGTAAAACAGGTTCACATGTACCTTAAACACATATTTTATTAAGAGGAAGTAAAAGAATGTGCACACACACACAGACACACTCACATAGCCTACATGCACACAATGGGGGGGGTGAAAGGTCACCGATTGTCAATGGTCTAAGGTCACCGAAGGTGGAAGGTCAGCAATTGTCACAGGATTGGTTACACCAGTTTATTACACGGCTCTTCATAATGCTGAAGAATGCACCATTCACTTGAATGGGCCTTCCCAACATTCGGTGGTCTGCTAATTCTCAATAACAGACCGTTGCTAAGTATAACAGACCGCTGTCAAGGAAATGCTGTCAATGGGTTTTGTGCTTCTATTTTACTTCTTTCATATTACTACGCAAGGACTGGAACTTCATTCAAAAGTGAAAGTGGACGGTTGATCAGCTGTGTTCTAAAGAATGTTTGATTCAAGTTCAGCGTGTGCTGTTGCAAACTATTTGTTTCTTAGCAAAAGCCACGATGAAACGGTAACAAATAGGCTATAGCCTAGGCTATGTAGGCTAAAGAGTCATATCGTGGGGAGTTTATTCGGTTTGTGTAATAAGCGGGATAATGTATAGAACTCCGGTCATTATTGGGAAAATAAGTCCCTTCAGGGCGGAACAAGATCCCTCCGCTGCGCGTCCGGTTCGCCCTGTCGGGACTTATTTTCCCAATAATGACCGGCGTTCTATACATTAGCCGGCATTGCGTTCTAATTGTTTGTGTGAAAAATGACCCCCGGTGACACACTGACTGGTCGTTAAAGTGTCTGACCCCAGAGATGCACAGAGAGAGAGGACTGAGGCCGAGGGACTTCCTCACTGAGAATCATGAGTCTCTAAAGGGTTTCGTCACAAATATGGAATTTGGTGAATCAGAGTGGATTGCGTTGGATGTGTGCTGGCGTTGTGAGCCGTCATGGCCTTATTTATGTACTTGAGGACTTCTGCTGTGGCGTCAGTGTGTGTGAGAGAGTCAGAAGAGCAGTGGTTAGCATATTCCTGCGCCACCACTCAGAAATCTGTCCATATTTACCAATCTCAAGATGTTGGACAACTCGCTAATGCACTTTGCAAGGAGCCTCATGAGTCATAGCCCATCTCCTGGAATAGAAGCTCTGTAACAATCACATCTCACACTGCTCCCAAGGGATTTCATGGCTGGGCCTGTGGGTGGGCGGCAGCCTCGCTCCATGTTGATAAATGTGGCATTGATACAGGCCTCGCTGGGCTTTGTGGCTTCTGAGAATACTGTAGAGCAGAAGGGGACACTTTCTTTCTCCTGCTCTCTCTCTCTCTCTCTCTCTCTCTCTCTCTCTCTGCGGACCGCTGGCCTTGTGTGTGTTAGGCCGTGTAGCAGAGCTGTTGGTTAGCGGGCGGCGCGCTCAGGCGGTGTGTCTGGACGCCTGTCCTGATGTGGGTCATCTGGTCTGATAAGTCTGGGATTGAATGGCAGTGTTGGGATCACATGCCACCCTGTGCGTCGCCCTCTTTTTGCTGGAGCTTAGCAACAAAGAGTGACAGAGAAGGGGAGAGATAGAAAGTGTGTGTGTGTGTGTGTGTGTGTGTGTGTGTGGGTGTGTGGGTGTGCCAGACAGAAAGAAAAATAAGGATCTAAAAAGAAATCTATGAACCCAGCAGAAGAAAGAGAAACAAAAGCGCTGGTCACACCTAGCAAACTAGATTCCCAGCCCCCCAGCAGCAGGTCCTCAGATGTGCACTGGTAATCACCAGTGTGTGAGTGTGTGTGAGAGAGAGAGAGAAAGAGAGAGAGAGAGAGACAGGCAGACAAACAGAGAGAGATAGTGAGAAAGAGAGAGAGAGCACTCTTGGGCATTTGGCAGGTGGAAAATAGAAAATGTCTCCAGCTGTCAGTGAGCAGTGGAACACGGCAGAGACGTGTTTCAAATCGCACAGAAGCGGTGACAGCTCACAGACACCAGCCCTGGCACCGAGTGCACTCAGGGCTTTTTATAGTCAGTTAATATGGACGCCAGTCTGAGGCAACCTCATGCATGGCATTGCAGTGAATTAAAATGTAATGTCTCATGGCACTCTGTGTCCAGGTTTTCTCCTCTGTGGTCTCATCTGTCATCTTTTGCTGCCCACATTCAGTGTGTGTTTTGGGACTCAGAAATGAGTGTGCATTTTAAACGTCGCCACCATTTTGTATACCTGTTGATGTGTTTGTACCCATCACACCTTGTTTATTGAGTGTTTTATAATGAGGTACCGGGTTCAGTGTTCAGAGTGAATTACAGAGAAGTTCTCTTACCCGCGCTTGCTTCTCTTCCCGTTTGTCTCAGAGTGCAACGGTGGCTTTCAAAGAGCAGTGTGGGCTCCCCCCGGTGGCCAAGCTGAAGCAGTGCATGCAGAGTCTGGCCATGCGGCTGCAAGGCTCCGACGGCCCGCCCGGAGCCCTGCTGCTCCTGAAGGACGGCTACCCCTGCCTGGAGCCGCTGGGCAGCCTCACCGACGCCACGCGCAAGCTGCTAAGTGCCTACGACATGGTGAGAGAAGCACACTTACAGTACAAGCACACTAACATGCACACTAACAACTACATTTACAAGCACACTTATGAGAAAACTAACAAGCATACTTACAAGCACACTAACAACCACACTTACAAGCACACTTATGTACTGTACTGTCTGTTACACACAAGCACACACAAATGCACACACACAACACACATTTACATGATTCGATACTCTGTGTCAGCTCTGGAAAGCAAGACACACCGTTCTTCCCTATTTTGTCAACCAGGTGATTGAAGATTTTGGACCCATTTCTAGCACACTGTCTGCCCCAGTCGACTGAGTAGTTTTTCCTAGTGGATGTTTAACCAAAGGCTTGCAGTCCTCCTGACATACACATGACAAGATATCATGTTGTCAGCCTCTCCCTCTGGCCTCCCCCAGTTTCTAGTGTGTGTGTGTGTGTGTGTGTGTGTGTGTGTGTGTGTGTGTGTGTGTGTGTGTGTGTGTGTGTGTGTGTGTGTGTGTGTGTGTGTGTGTTTCTACCTTTCCCATGATTGGCGGTGAGTTTGGCAGCCCTACAGCTGCAGGTTATAAATATCCTGACGTGCACACAGGTGCTCAGGTCAGCGGGGACAGTGTCCTTAAACTCCCTCCCAAAACCCGCCAGCTGACTCCCGTATCTGAAGTCGTACTCTTCATCAGGCTGCAGGCTTTTATGTGTGTCCAGACTAACAGGTTTGTACTCTGGGAGAGAGAGTGGACCCTTCAGCTCTCTGTGGCGGCACAGAGGAGATAATAGGGGGGACATTCAATCCCTTCATTAAATGGGAGCTGGATTTACCTTGAACTTGGAAAGATTGGGTCATAGGTGTTTTTTTTGCCGAGGGACATTTTCTCCACACACTTCTCCACGCTCTGATGTACAGTATGTCCATTTGGCTGGAGCCACAGAACCTTTTATATAATCATAACTTTGATCAATGCCCTCTGTAATATACACAAGAGAACTTTTCTGTGCGTGAAATGGACAGTTAATGATGCATATTTAATATGCAACGATGCAAGGCTGTGTTGTAGTTCTAGTCTGGTTCTAGTTTAGCTATCTTTCACCCGTATACCCAAATATATATTGTGTTGAAACAAGTTTCTCTTTTCAGTGGAGGGCCCTCTTGTGTCATACTTGAGCCATGATATTAAGAGTGCCAAATCTGCCTTTTATTTCTCTCTCCATGTCTTTATATGCACTAACGTGTGTGTGTGTGTGTGTGTGTGTGTGGGTGTGGTGTATGTGTGTGCGCACATATCTGTCTGTCTGTCCCCAGATGATATCAGCCAACAGACAACTGATAGAAAACTCAGATGGCGTACAGGAGAGGATTGCACATGTGCAAAGAGAAGGTATGAAGAAAAACACACACACACACACACACACACACACACACACACACACACACATGCATACACACAAATACACACACACATACATACATACATACATACATACATACACTGTTATACATAACACTCAAAATACTCACCACTGGTCATTGAAGTGGCGTTAACGTCCCCCCCCCATCCTCTCCTGTCATGCGGTCAGGCATGGTGCTGCATGAGGACCTGTCCAAGCTGGGGGAGAAGGAAGCACTGAAGGGCCGCAAGCAGAGCAAAGCTGTGGAGGCCTTCACCTGGAACATCACAGTGCTCAAGGTATCACACACACACACACACACACACACACACACACACACGTACACACACACACACACACACACACACACACACACACACACACACGTACACTCAGTGACAGACATATATGCTGTATACACACACACATGCCCATGCCCATAATTTCTATATTTATTAACACATATGTTTGTATGCAGTGGTGTGTGTATTTATGTGTGTCTCTACTGTACAGAGAGTACACACACATTGATAGAAAGAAGCATGCACACACTGAAGGACATGAAGAGGATGTACAGTATAGAGGACTCACCCTCCCACAGGAAGATGAAGGGCTCTGTCACTCTCTGTCTCGAATTCAATCCAGTTCAATCCAGTAGAATTGGCATGACAAACTCAATTTAACACTGTAACAGCTGGGAATCCTTTAAACAGACCTTTGTATTTTCCTCTCTTACTATCTCTCTCTCTATCTCTCTCTCTCTCTCTCTCTCTCCCCCCTCCTCAGGGGCAGTGTGACCTGCTCCGCAGCGCTAAGGTGGAGGCGTTGGATGCTCTGCGGCAGGTGACCCTGGCCTGCGAGGCCTGCGGGATGACTGCCACGACCACTGACCTGCACTACACGCCCCCCACCAACCTCTCCAGGCGAGGCAGCACCTTCGGCAACGGCCGCATCTGAGAAAACCCCACACACACCCACACACCCCACTCCCCACACCCACACACCCCACTCCCCACACACACCCACACACCCCCCACACACACCCACACACCCCACTCCACACACACACACCTACACACCCCACTCCACACACACACCCACACACCCCACTCCCCCACACACACCCACACACCCCACTCCCCACACCCATACACCCCACTCCCCACACCCCACTCCCCCACACACACCTACACACCCCACTCCACACACACACCCACACACCCCACTCCCCACACACACACCTACACACCCCATTCCCCACACACACCTACACACCCCACTCCACACACACACCCACACACCCCACTCCCCCACACACACACACACACCCCACTCCCCCACACACACACACACACCCCCTCCCCACACACACACACCCCCTCCCCACACACACACACACACACATCCCACACACACACACACACATCCCCCACTCCCCACGCACACACACACACACCCCCCACACACACACACACACACACCCCACACACCCCCACTCCCCCACACACACCCCCCCCACGGCTCCCACAGCGAGAGAAAGAGAGACAGAAGAGGTGACTGAAGGAATGAGAGAAGATAGCGGAGGGGTAGAGTGGAGGATACAGCCTTTTTTTCGTTGGGCAGTGCAATAAGACTCAGTGAACAGTACAGCGATGAGCCCAGGACTTTTGTACACTGCTGCGCTGTGGGGCACTGTGAATGTTATACAGAAAAGAAACGTGAATGACGAGCTAGAGCGCAGGTAAGAGGAGGCACTTACACCCTCTTCAGGTACCAGATGAGTTGATCCGTACTGGGCAGTATCTACAGAAGAGGTAGAGTGGGTCATTGTCATTGGCCACTTTTTTTTTTTAAAAATGACTCAGCCCTTTGGAAGACAGATTTTCCGTAGGGTGTCCTTGAGTAGAAGATTGAGAAAAGAGAATAGCAATATCCAGTAAACATCTGAGCCCACTGATTCCATTAGGACAGAGGAGAATGCCAAATAATCCTCCTGTCCTTTTTTTTCTCCCAAGAGTGCAGGGTAAACACAGAACTCTAAGGGTTGGCCATTTCTGAGGAAACGCCTGATGCTATTCTCCAGAAGTGTGCGAAATGGAAACTATAGCCCCACAGTTACTTTGATTGGTTTCATATTTGACTTACTCGTGACTCTTTGTCGTTCCGTTGTTCAGTATAATTTTGTCCAATTTAGTCGTATTAAGTGTGTGTGTGTGTGTGTTGCTTTGCTGCTTGAGCAGATGTGGTGAAGATTGCTCTAACATATGCTCCATTGAGAAGGACAGTCTGGTATTGTTATATTGGGATCCAGTGTTGCCCAACCTCCTCCCTCTCCCACTACCTTTCTGTCCACATATTCTGTATGTACATACTAATCCCCCCCCACGCAAACACACACACACACACACACACACACACACACACACACACACTGAAGGGCAGGCTGTGTCTCCAGAGGACGCGGGTCTCCCTCTCTCCCTCTCTTTTGCTCTCTCTTTCTCTCCCTCTCTCCTTCTCCCTTGCTCTCTCTTTCTCTCCCTCTATCCTTCTCCCTTGCTCTCTCTGTCTCACTAACTCTTCTATTCTCCTTTTCCTGTACCTCACTCACACATGTTCTCTGTTTTTTCTCTCGGTCTTCCTCTGTTTCTCTATCCTTCTTTCTCTCTTTTTTACTTCTCTCTCTCTCTATTGTCCTCTGTGTTTCTCTGTTCCTCCATCTCTCTCTTCCCCTCTTTCTCTCTCTTCCCCTCTCTCTCTCTCTCTCTCTCTCTCTCTCTCTTCCCTACCTCCCTTCTCTCCCTCTCCTCCACAGCAGCCCAGTAACACTGGATCCCCCCTGGCTTAGTAATCTTAGAGGGGCGAGCGTAATTGAGTCCATGCACCTGTAGTGTGTTGGCTGGCACAGTCAGGTAGCATAACCTGACAGCGTCAACAAGCCTCTAGCTAACGCCCCGGATGAGTGTCCAGGACAAGCCACTTCGCAGGTGATACTTTGACAGGAGCAGGTACTGCCAGTGATTGTGTGGCCAGTTTTGCTGATATGCAAGGCTGAGTCCACAGCAGCATAGTCCAGAGTGGAATTAAATCATTTTTCCGGAGCGAGGAGTCAGTACTTCTTTGTTCGGCTTCAGTTCTAGTTCGAGTTCTAGTCTTGTCAAAATAGATGAACATATATTATAATTTCTCGGTCAAGTTCAAGCAATAGTGATTTTAAGCAGCGATGCCCTTTACTATAAAAGCAAATGAATGTGTATCACTGATATTTATCTCTGAAGAACAATGTCATTAGAGTGAAACGTCTTTGGGTGCTTTTACTGATCTATCTGAGAGCTTTCTCTTAGCCCAGTTCTTAGAGCACCTAAATATTGTGTGCTATTCAGGAAACAGTGGTGTGTTTTTCTCTTCTAAAAAAAAACAGGCCTACATACATCTGAGTTTATCTATTAACAGTAAGCCCTGCGTCTCTCTGTGGCTTTATGGTCTATTGACAAGGTCACAGGGGCGTGTTAGCAGTTGTGTTTGTGTGTTTAGAGCATGCATGTGTATATTTAAAAAGGGAGGCCTATGTGAATGTAAAGAGTTTTCTCCATGGCCTAGGACAATGTCTTTATGAGTGGAATTGGAGGTGGGCTTTGTTTTGTTTTGTGTTTTTATTTTTTGTTTTGTTTCTCTTATTCTTATGAAAAACTATGTCAGTTATTCCAAGTCTTTTTGCCACACACTTCTGCCCTTCAGTCCTCTCAGACAGTGAGTTCTTTTTCCTTTTTTTGTTTCACAAGAAGTGCTAAGCGATGAGAGAGGAACAGGATGGTGTCATTAGAAACACTGCCAATGGAACTTGGCAAAAAATGGCTTTCTCCTACCCTCCACCTCCACAGCGGATTTTTTTTTTTGTGCTTTTTTTTTTGCTTTTTGTCCATCCATCTCTTCAGCTTTTCAGTTCCTGTCTTTTGTCTCCTGTGCTTCTCGGCCTTGATGATGATGAAATGGATGTAAATTGCCAAAGTCCCACACACTTTCCTGTGTACCCAATCTGTTGTCACGTCGTCTCTCAGAAACGGGGAGAGAGAGAGAGAGAGAAAAGAGAGAGAAAGAGAGATGGGTTGCAGGAGTGCTTGAATACATAAAAACTCCCAGGGAAGGTGATGAGTGCCTGCCCAGCTGTTTCTGTACATTAACTGTGTGTGTGTGTGTGTGTGTGTGTGTGTGTGTGTGTGTGCGCGCATGTGTGTGTGTATCTGAGTGTCAGAGATGGATTGTGTAATTGTGCTGTGTTTGTATAATACATGTGTGAATGTGTGTTTACCTCTGAAGTGCTACTTAGCAGACAGTGAAACTTTTATCTTTAAAAAAAATGCAAACCAAAGCTTTGCTTAAACCCTTAGACCAGGCATTCCAAGACCCACGATGATAGCAGTTGTGAATATTTTAACTATCCTACGTCCGGGACTAACCAGCCCCCTAAGTAGGGCACCACCCTAACCATCCCCCTAAGTAGGGCACAACCCTGATGCTGCCTTCCTGTGTCCTCATGGTTCTCACCTTCACGACCCTCACCTGACACTTAACACATCCGCGCCAGATCTGCTTACAGTACCTGTAAAGGGGCCCAGCCCTAAATAATCCATGGTGAGGGTTTGTGTGACATCACAGTATTAGCTTTCCGTTTTCCTGTTTTGCGCTGGTAAAGGGGTAAACCCGTGCCAGCTCGAGGGTGATCAGAACGACTACTATCACATGGGTCAGCCTGACTCACTAGAGATGCTGTTGGTTAGACAGCAGGTCGTGGTGGTGGTGCAGGTCCCCAGAGCTGCACTTTAAAAAATTAAGAAATAATATTAATATGAATAATAATACAGGATCAAGGTTGAATTTCCAATGGCTTTTTTTCCCTTCAGTATATACTGTAGGGATCACTATATATATAGGGACTTCACTATATAGAGATATTTTTTCAAGCTGGAGTTTTCAGTCCAGTGGTTGTTGTTTTATTATTATTTTTATTAGAGCACTACGTAGGAAACAGGAAACCATTGGACACATGGTCAGATCTTTGAGTGGCATTCTGGACGAGTGAGCTTGGCTTTTACAGTATTAGTCAACATTCAGAAAGGTGCTATGGTACTCAGTGGTGTAGTAGTGGTTTTTACTCTCTGATAACTAACCTATGTGTCTTAACTAGATCCTTGGTGTGGAAATGCCATTCTCACAATTTATTTGTGTTTGTTTTGTCTGTCTGCTTTTTTTTCCTCTTGTAAACTTTTACAAAGATATGTTATTATGACTCTCTATTGTTATTATCTGTGTACAAAAAAAAACAACACAAAAAATAACAAATAAAAAATGATATTTATTGAAAAAGTAAGATTGTGTTTTAAAACAAACTTTAAAAAGCTGTCTTTTGCTTTTATTTTGAAAAGCCCGTTTGTATTCTATTTGATTAACAACTGTTGACAGGTGAGCAAACTAAATAAAGCGATCTTGTACTGACCACTCTGTGTCTCACCCTCCGTTTCTGACCCAAGCTGTTTCCATAGCCTCCGATCATATTTGTATTGTATCAGTGTCTTAACTATTCCTCATAAGTGAATATGAGGACTTCAAACCCCGGCCCACAGGCCTGTGTGTCACATAGCCTGATAAGGAGTTTAGTATGGGATCTAGCAATGCAGATTAGAGGAGTTTATGCCGTTAAGTGCCATTCTTACCATTCTTGCCATTCTTGTTTGAAGGTGACTGTCGTCATTCTGACATTATTGCTTACTGTACCTACAGTATTCACAGAAGAGGTAACCACACATGATACATAGACACAGTCATATGAATATCAGTTACAGTATTTTGTGCCTTCAAAAATTATGGCACACTAAGGGTCCTTGTAAATCACAAAATAAACATACTGTTTATTTTTGTAAAGATGAGTATTAATTTTACGTTACCACATCACAGCAGGCCCCACTTGCAGTTCTTCAAATCTCCTTTGGATGGCGACATTATCCTAGAAGTGTGAACCATGTTACACAGTACACAGTCCACCCTCCCTGAGGTAGAAGAGGATACACAAAGCAACAGCAGTCGATCAGAGTATGTACCAAATAAACATAAAATAACAAATGAAGAGTTGGGTTCAAAAACGCTATATATCCGTTTTTAAAAAAAATGAATAAGTAATGTTATTTAATTGTGTATCTCGGGTAATATCAATAATTTTGAAATCATTTTGTTTGTTTTGATTTAGTGAAAAAAAAAATAAAATAGCAGTCAATAACCCAATTACAGTTCCACTAAAATTACCTGTAAAACAAAATTTAAAAAAAATATTAATGAAAATGGAGGATATAGCGTTTTGTAAGCAAACTTCTCAAATATGCACCAGTGGTAAGATCTGAAAAATAAGAAAAAATGTGGGCACCCATTTCAGACAGAGAAAAAAATCTCCTCAAACCAGGATTTACCCCAAGATGTAGTGAGATGTCACTTTCAGCTGAAAGACATCATTCATGAACACATCATCTCCTTACAAGCACTCACACACACACACACACACACACACACACACACACACACACACACTCACACACGCACACACACTCACACACACACACACACACACACACACACTCACACACACGCTGTGGTGTCTCGGTAGACTGGTGGCAGCATATGTGAGTTGATGGGGCTGAGGGGTGACAGTGGCCATAACATGACAGCTTCCCAGCCCCTAATGCAGCTGAACATCTGGCGAGTGTTCCGCGCCATCACAGCACGCCCATCTGGGTCCGCCAGCCCTGCCCACGGCCACTCTGCCATCAGCAGGTCCTCAGGGGCCTTGGGGCACCGGGAGAATCACACACGCAGGCACACTCGCACTCTAACACACACATATGCAAAAACACACACATACACCGTCAGTCACATCAACTCCAATATCTCAGTGCGCACACACTCACAGACAAACATATTTTAAAAGATGCTTATGAAACTTGAAGACTTCTTGATCTTCATTCTACGTTTTAAATACAATGCCACAGCATGCTATGCCAACTTAGTCAGTGTCCAATAACAACAGAGGATGCCAGAGTTGGACAGAGATGACACCCTAGTGATCAGGCATCTGTGTATGTTTTGTGAATTTACATTTGAATATGTTTTTCTTCTTTATATTTATGTTTTGCTACTAAATCCATTCCTCCTTCACATTTTCGCCACTTTTAAGTAACCAACCCTGTGCTTTTCCCTTCCTCGTGCCTGCCTGCCTGGAACGAATGCCCACTGACACCGAGTTTTTAAAAAACTCACCCAGCACAGACAAAGTGCTAACACAGCCAGCGCTAACCAAGCTGGCCATTATCACCTTGAGCCTGTGCCCAAGTTAGCGCTGAGGCTCTCTCAGCGCTGCCGAGTGCGTTTTAGGTGCTAGCACGTGGTAGCGCCGCACTGTGCTAATAGGAGCCCTGTTAATTTTAGCCTGCGGCGTAGCCCGCGGGAGAGCCACTTTAAGTTTAATTACAATCTTCCTGCTGCTGTAATTTGCCTCCATGATTGAGGAGAGAAGGAGAAATGAGAGAAAAGATCACCTCTTAAAAGTGTCTAAATTGCATCTTATTTTTCTGCCTCCTTTTAAACACAACAAAAGGGACAGTTACAATAGCACGGCATGTTTCCTCGAGCGAGTGAGCGAACAACGCGCTGTAGTGGACAATTACCAGTGTCATTATCTGGGCCGTATTAAGGATGCCACGCACGCATGCGGTGTGTGTGTGTGTGTGTGTGTGTGTGTGTGTGCATATGAACAGGGATGGGTGGGGTGGGGGGGTGTGGGTGGGTAGGCTGATGAGCTTTGATTGAAAAGTTTGTCAGAGAAAGACTTGTGACAGCCAAGATGCTTATCATGAGTGCATCTACTCAACTCGGCAGCACATTTGCCTCCCCTTCTCATTTTTTTTCTTTTTTTCTTTCCTTCTCTTCTTTTTCTCTGCCTCCCCCATCTTCCATTCTCCCTGTTCCTCACATCCAACTGCTTTAAAGCCCCCTTGTACTAACCACCGCCCATCATTCTTGCCTATTTGACTTCTCTCTCGCTTTTCAGCATACACGACTACACACCACACTTATCATGCTTGTTGCCTGAAAGACATGATGGCTTGTTGCAAGTCATGCTAGTTGCTTGTAAGGAATTATAGCTGACCAACAGCGCTTCCAAATGGAGATGTTCTGGTTGGGTTTAGTGATAAGGGAATTATCATGATGTCTGCATGTCACAGTGCACCTTGCCCAGTCATCTCCCACTTATGAGTTTGGTCTAATCACTCGGTGACCTCACCCCGTCTGAGGTGCTTATGCTGACGGATCCTAAACTAACATCACTCGCTCCGGTGCCCAGCGACCAGAGAAGCCATTTTCACAGTCCCACCGCCATGCACGTCAAACAATTTGAAATCACCCTCCATTGTTGTGGGATGAGTTTGAGAGCTGGCGTGTGTGAGAGGGTGTGTTTGTGCGTGAGGTGAAGGAGCCGTTGTAATTGAGCATGATAGTAAGCCCCCCCCCCCTACACACACAGACTCACACACACACACACACACACACACACACACATACACACACACACACACACACACACACATATCCCCCCTGGCTTAGCCCAGGGGGCCGCTCTCATGCTGATGAGCACATACCTGTGCAATCAGACACCACACTAAGTGCCATTGTGCCGTAATCACTCTCATTCAGACACTTGTGCTTTTATTCTGCCTTATTCATTATCGCCTCATCTCTCCACACCACCTCTATACACTCTCTTTTATCTCTATTACTTCTCCTCCTCACTGTTTTCCCTCCCTCCTTCTCTCCCTCTTTCTCTCTCTACTTCAGTCACTTTCTCTCTCGCTTGACTTTGCTCACTCTACCTCCAGTTCTTCCTCACTTGTTTGTTCCGGTAACTTCCCTGCACGAGTCCTCCTCGGCTGGCTCCTTTCAATGGCCTCTCCAGTTGACAGAGGCTTTTGTGTTCCAGTGACGAGCCCGTATTGCCATCCTTTCCATTTCTACATTCAGCACTCATCTTTGTGTGTCGCTCTCCCCTTTTCTCTCTCTCTGTCTTTTTTTCTCTCTCTCTCTCTCTCTCTCTCTCTCTCTCTCTCCTTTGTCTTTCTTCTTCTCTTTCTCTTCAGACCTGCAGAGCGGAACATGGCGGTAGTTGTTGTTAATGGCCTGCACTGCTTTAATTGGCTTCTAAACACTTACAAGTAGGTGTCCAACTGAGCACTTAATGAACAGGTAGAAGTGGGTAATTACAGCAATCTCCTACACGCGCACACACACACACACACACACAAAAACAAACACACACACACACACACACACACACACACACACACACACACACACACATACACGTGTGCACACACACCCACCCACACACACATGCACGCACACACACACACAACAACCCACTATCACATTCACTACAACACTTTTGCTTACACAGATTTACACACACAGATACACTCAAACACACACACACACACACACACACACACACACACACACACACACACACACACACACCGAGCTGTTAAAAGAAAGAAAGGAAGGTGAGAGAGGAAACAAAAGGAAAGCATAATCATTAGCGGTTACTGGCTATCTCTTCAACAAGGTCTTAGTTTCTTAGTTTATTTTAATGTGACTTCTATTGACTTATTTTGTTCACTGATGAAAACCAGTATCTTTAGCATACTATGTACATATTACGTTAGCTGTATTCTACACACACTGCAATAATTATAAATATGTTCTTTAAAAACATAAAGATTGGGGGCTAATAAAAAAACATCCATGGCTATAGCCCCGAATGCCCATACCTAAGGACACCACTGCTGTCAGTCCTGAAGTGATAAAATATGAGCAAATCCTACTTTTGTGATGCTGAAAAAGCAAACTATTTTGCTTTACATCACTCTGCCAAACAAGAGTAATCTGTCATCTCCAAACCTACAGTATGTGCCTACAAAATAAGGATCACATGCAGGCTTGCAAAGCTCTTCCTCAAGTTTCTTCCCTTTCTGGAGTGTTTCCTGGGTCATTCTATCAGATCAGAGTGGCCTGTCACTTCTTCTCCATTGTGACAGACCTGCTGATCTGTCTACCCCTCCATCTGCTCCGGTGTGGATCTCCTGAGGCGCTAGCAAGGAGTGCCGACCCCTACACTCTCACTACCATCATCTGAGCAGACAGCTTAGCCATGACCTGGGCTAATATGTCCACTGAAGGCTCTCTCTCTATCACACACACACACACAGAGAGAGAGAGACACAGACACACACGCACACACACACACACACACACACACACAAAGTTGGGACGGGGATAACAAAATGCTGGAGAAGTTGTGTAATGATAAAGAAAACAAGGAAGAATGTTTCACAACTAATTAGGGTAACTGGCAACACGATTGGGTATGAAAAAGAGCATCCCAGAGACGCGGGGTCTCTTAGAAGTAAAGATTTACATGTAGGGGTATTCATCACTCTGTTTAAACCTGTGTGCACAAGTGATGAAACAATGCAATTTTAATGCTTCTTAACATGAAATTGTGAAGTATTTGGGGAGTTCATCATCTACAGGACATAATATTATTAAAACATTCAGAGAATCCAGAGAAATCTTTGCAAACAAAGGAAAGAGCTGAAAGAAAATATTAGATGGCCGTGGCCTTTTGGACCTCAGATTGCACTGCTTCAACACCAGACCTGTTTCCAGACCTGTCATTGTATGGGCTCAGGAAAACCTCTGATAACTATTGTCTATGTGCAGTGCACAGTTTGATACTCAATTAAAAAACTTCAGCCAAAATTGTAACAGCCAAAATAGCCAACATTGTATTGAGACATGATATAGAAAATACCACCATGGAAAAAAGGTCCTTTGAAAAGGTCCTGTGGTTAGACAAATCAAAATTTGCCATTCTGTTTGGATATCATGGACTCATCTGGGCTAAAGAGGAGAGGGCCTATCCAAGTATTCATAACCTATCCAACTTGTTTCAGTACTCAGTTCGAAACCCAACATCTATGACATTGTGGAGGAGCATTAGTGCCTACAGCATGGGCATTTTGCACATTTGGCAAAGCACAATCTGAATGATGTATACAGGTTTTGAGCAACAAACAGCCATCCAGGCAATGTCTTTTCCAGGGAAGACCTGGAATATTTCAGAAAACAATGGCAAAATGAATTCTGCACATATTTAAGCAGTATTTCTTCATAGAGGAAGAGTCCAGGTGCTAAAATGACCTGTCTGTAGTCCAGATTTGTCAAATTAGGTACATAATGGAATGAAAAACATGACAAAGAATACCCCATACTGTTGAGCAACTCAAATAATGGGTCTGGGATCTGAGCACGGACGGTATGTACTGTAAGCAGTGTAATGACATTACATACCAAATGCACTCCAGAGAGGCAGACAGAGAGAAAGAGATGGAGACGGAGAGAGAGAGAGAGACAGAGAGAGAGCAGGCAGACAGAGTGAGAGCAGACAGAGTGAGAGAGCAGACAGACAGAGTGAGAGCAGACAGAGTGAGAGAGCAGACAGACAGAGTGAGAGAGCAGGCAGACAGAGTGAGAGAGCAGA
>NC_063191.1:25318301-25340801 GCF_017589495.1 Alosa alosa
TGAGTTAACTGCAGGAGTGCCTTTGTAACTATAGTGCCCAGTGTTTAGGCTATTAGAGGAGCCTATTTACAATCTGGAGTTTCCTATTGATTATGTCTGCTGTGAACTCTGTTTACTCACCAAATAAATAACACATGTGTTTCTGCCTCCTCATTCTCTCTCTCTCTCTCTCTCTTTCTCTCCTTCACTCTATCTCTCTCTTTCTCAATGAGGACCTACCTCCCCTTTCTTACCTTTCTGTTCTTCTTCTCATTTTACAATCATCTGTTTAATTTATTTACCAATCTATTTATGTAGGTGGTGTTCTGTCTCCTCAGTTATGCATTCTCTAATTGACTTGTTTGAATTTACTGTGGAGTGCACATTTGATCACATTTGAAAAACATGCTTACAAACACACCACACAAATGCACACACACACATACACACACACACACACACACACACACACACACACACACACACACACACACACACACACACACACACACACACACACACCTCTCCCTCTCTTTCTCTCATTCTCTTTCTTTCTCTCTCTCCATCTCTGCCTCTCTCCTTTCTTTTATTCACTCACGCTCTTTCCGTGTCTCCTCTCATTGGTAACAGAACTCCGCATTCACCAGACAAATGGCCCATGTGTCATTCCTTCCATCTCTCCTCCTACCCTCACTCTCGCTCCCTCTTTCCTCTCCTCCACGCTCCCTCTCCATCTCCCTCGCTCCGCTCCTTGACACCACTGATCACACAGATAGAGAGACAGATAAGGCCTCCGCTCCTCCTCCTCCCTGTCCAGACAGGCGCGCCATCGCACCCAACTCACAGAGACTGTGCCCGAGACTGTCTCCTCTCCTCTCCTCTCTCCATCCGAAACCTTCTGTAATCTGCTCCAGCGGCAACATGATGGGAAGATGTGAAACAATGTTAAGTTCCACAAGTGGATCCGCGAGACTGTTGTAGTGTCTGACAACGTCATGGAGGAATGGGAATTATTTTATTTATTTATTTATCCTTTATTTTTCCAGGTGAGTCCCATTGAGATCTTAAATCTCTTTTTCAAGGGAGCCCTGACCTCAAGGTAGCACTATGTGTTTGGTTAGTGTATCTAGAGCCCATCGACCTGCTAGTATATGTAGCCAGACTGGCCAAAGTTTAAAATCTGTAAATAGAAATACATTGTCAATCAAGTGTAGTCATATACACAGCAGGGAAATTGACAAACACTATAGAGGAAGTATGTGCATATGCATCTTATGCCTGCTAATAATTCCACAGGATGAACATATCATAGTCATCCACAAAACTGCCTATGTGAGAAAGACTTTGTGGTATGTGTTACAGTATTACCTTGGCATGGTCAAAATATAAAGAACACTTAAAGAACATAAGAAACACATGAGAGAAGACGGCACATGACTGACTCTGGCAAAACAAATCTACGACAGATTTTGGTCACCGTACAGGGAGACATTATGGAGGGGAAAAAAACTCAAGCCCCTTTTGTTTACTTTCGGTTGCTTCCCATGGCTGCGTTATTGAGTGCCTGCTCATTACCCTGGCATGGCAGCAGGGTCATGCTAATAGAGCTACTCTTGAGCTGAGTTACACTGACGTCCGTAAGAAGGGAGTGAGCCACAGGCAGGAAGATGCTGCCAACGACTGGCATGCACTGATTAAACAGAGACGTGCTGTGTGTGTGTGGACCACTATAATCTGTATGTGTGTGTCTGTGTGTGTGTGTGTGTTTGTGTGTGTGTGCATGTCTCTATGATATATCTGCATATGCATGCAGTTTTGTATTTGTGTGTGTGTGTGTGTATCATTGCTTTATCCATCCAGACTGCCAACTTAGAATGTGCCCTCGACAAAATGTCTCTTTCCCCCTGTCAGAGCAGACCATTGGACTTTGTTTCCTCAGTGTCTTCTTCCAAAAGCAACAGCAGGAACAGAAATGGCAAGAGCTGGGAGGCCGACATGCCTGTTTACACGACAGAGGTTCATGTAACAGCCCCGCTCTAAAGGAAATCATAATTGAGAGTGGATCTGGTGGGTATTATAGACTCATGTTTTGTGTGTGTCTCTCTGTGTGTATATGAATTTCTCTCTCTCTCTCTCTCTCTCTCTCTCTCTCTCTCTGTGTGTGTGTGTGTGTGTGTGTGTGTGTGTGTGTGTGTGTCTGTGGCAGGAGGGGTCAGTGGTTTATGGGTAGTGTAATCCTGTTGAACCCACTGAAACGTGACACTGTAAACTGCTCTCTAATGAGAGGCCTTGACTCCTCTCTGGCCTGTAGGTTTCAGTTACAGTGGAGTTGTGAGGCTGGGAGTAAAAGGATGTGACTGATCTTTAGTAAGCTATGCAAATGTACAGTTCCCTCTGTCACCATTAGAGGGAGCTAGAGGCTTGAGAGTGTGTGAGACAATGAAAGTAACCCAAGTAGTGTGTGTGTGTGTGTGTGTGTGTGTGTGTGTGTGTGTGTGTGTGTGTGTGTGTGTGTGTGTGTGTGTGTGTGTGTGCTAAGTTTGCAGTGTGAACAAACCTAGTGGTACACCTAAAGGGGCTGGAGTTGTCGTGCTGTGAGGTATCCATCAACGGCTTTGCCTACAGAAAACCAGATTGCATACACATGCCAATGACTGATGAGAACAAACAATGTGTGTGTGTGTGTGTGTGTGTGTGTGTGTGTGTGTGTGTGTGTGTGAATGTATGGCCACATGTGAAAAGAGCGCCTACACATTCACAGACTAAACTGGCTTGACATCCAAGTTCGCCAATGGTTTGTTCTGTGCCAATCCAACTGCATACAAATTCCTTCAATGACACAAACAGTAAAGCATCTACAAGCACAGAGAGTAAAGTGTGACTCTCCCATCTACAAGCACAGAGAGTAAAGTGTGACTCGCCCATCTACAAGCACAGAGAGTAAAGTGTGACTCTCCCATTTAAAGCAAACAGCAGGGGCCAGTAGCAGGTGGAAGCTCTGGTTTGCCCTTCAGTGGTGGAACTGCCCCTGTTCACGGAGCCTGACCCTCCTTCAGCTCCCTAGCAGGGGCAGTTGCGGCCGCTCTTAAGTTACTGAAACAATGCAGCCGCCCTGTTGCCCCAACTACCCCCTACCCCCACACACACCCCCCCCACACACACACCCGCCTTCCCACCCAACACTGCCGTCCCTCTCCACCCCGACGCTGCATGGCCCGGATGACAGCCACAGGGAGCCGACGAGCTGCCAAATTATAGACTAATCAAAATATAGAATGGAGACTAGCACCAGCAATTACCTCCCTAAGTATAGGAAGATCTTCAGGACTTAGTCTTTATGACCAGACAAGCGTGTTGAAAATGTCTCCCCAAGGGTAGCGCTGTGTTGGTATGTGTGTCTGTGTGTGTGTGTGTGTGTGTGTGTGTGTGTGTGTGTGTGTGTGTGTGTCTGTGTGTGTGTGTGTGTGTGCGTGTATGACAGTGTGCAGTGTGTCCATGCTTGAGGGTGTGTATGAGTGGAATAGCTGTTTGTCCTGATATCTTATTTTCAGGCCAATGCCTGGAGCCCTCACTGGTGCACACAGCGTGGCCGTGCTTAACCTGAATGCAAAACCAGCCTTGTGTAATTATCATTAAAACGCACAAATGAAATAAAAACATGTGAACAGAGACATACTAATATGATTATATATTATATATGAGAGCCAGAGTTGCTAATAGACAGACATGGGGTGATGCAGCTTCAGGCCGGCTCCAGGTCAGTTGTTAGAGGGTAGATGGCTACTTTCTGTCCCTATTACCTTGCCTCCATCTTTTATTAGTGGAGGGTGACCATCATAAATGGAAGCCCAGCAGGCAACGAGTACAACATGGGAGACAAGTCACCTGCTACATATGGGAATCTTGAACAAATGAAGGGAGAGCGAGGGAGAGAGAGAGAGAAATTGTCATTTGAAATAAAAACAGCCTCAGTACAAATTTAAGGCAATGGGCAGGGAAGGGCGGGTACAAGACAACAACAACAACAACAACAGCAACCACAAAGGAACAACAGATGAGGGGGAGAAAACAAAAAGTCACAGAAATGGGTGACAATAGAGATACAAAGAAAAAAGAGAGATGGAGAGAGGCAGAGACAGAGAAAGAAAGAGAGAGAGAGAGAAAGAGATGGAATGTGCGGCGAGGCCTGACAGCAGGACACAAATAAACGGTGGGGCTGCGGAGGGCTCCCCGCAGGCATGCACCCCCTGGCTAGTGTGGTCGTCCCGCCTCACTGACATGGAGCCGCGGCCCCTGATTGTCTGAGCCCACGACTGGAGCTGGACGGAGCGGGGCTGGGACGGCCGGGTGTGGCCCCGAGCGAGTGGTCAGGAGCAGGACACGCCGCCGCTGGACCGGGCTCTGCCCCGGCGCCAACGCTCCGGGCCACCGCGGGTCAAACACACTGGACACACATGCAGGAACATGCACACACACACACACACACACACACACACACACATAGAGACAAACGCACATGCGCACACATAGACACAGAGACAAACGCACATACGCACACATAGACACAGGGATAAACGCACATTGGTACACACAGACATAAAGACATACACACATACAGACACAAAGACACAGGGACATACACATGCACACGTAGACACACACACATACTGTACGCTCATGAGGACACACTAAGATATAAGGACACCCACAAAGGGCCCTATTCACGTTTATAAACACATATGCACACACATAAATATAGACATTAGACTATATACGTAAAGACAATGTTAGCTTGTGTCTGAATGTGTATGTGTATATGGCCATTCTGTATCAGTCTAGTGTCATCTTATAAGTTATTACTATAAAGAATACCAATATTCTAAAATAATTCTACATAAAAAGAAAAATCAAATGTCAGGTACCATGTGGTATATCTACATTACATCAAGATATCAATGTCAGCTTTATTATTATTACTCTTGATTGTATTTTTTAGCTGTTTTTGAATTTTGTTTCATGAATTGTGCCTGTGTACTGAGGTATGTTTTTCTATGGGAGGCAAATTTATAGAACCAACTCATTCGTTATGTTTACAAACTGTGAAATTAAAGGAAGCCAAGAATTCAATAAGCCACAAGTGCAAAATGTAATGAAGTGTGGTACCGATATGCAATTTACATCATCATGAAAAAAATACTTGAACTTGTTCTAATTGTTAGGATTTATTTTGTGTGTGTGTGTGTCAGTGTGTGTGTGTGTGTATATGTGTTTGAGAAAGAAAAAATGTGAGCCTACCATCACTCAGTTTTGCAGAAGTCAAACACATCAAAAAGCTAGTCCAACAAACTTCTCTAATTTGATTTGATTAACAGGCCCCTCCAAAGCAAATTCATTTGCATGTTCTGGGGTGTTGGTTCTGTCTGTCACTCCAGACCCAGGGGCTGTATCTGCGCTGGGCCAAGCCACGGCGGCAGCGAGGCCTCACTATATCACTCTGTAATGACAAGGAAGCTGACAGGCCTGTGTTGCTTTAAATCACCACGGGAACGCCATTGTGGCACCTGCCACAGCTCTGTTCTGTTGCCACTGGAGACTTTGGAGAAGATAGAGAGTGAAAAGGAACTGCTGGGGGAGAGTGAGAGAGAGAGAGAGACAGAGATGGAAAACTTGAAAGATTAAAAGAGAGAGGGAGAGAGAGAAAATGGTTCTCAGAAAATAACACTGACCTCAAATGAAGACATGAGATCAACGAATGACTTCAGTGTGCAAGTCTTGCAAGTCACAGCTTTGTGATCATGAACGCTGTGTGTATGTGCCACTGAATAGCTCTGTTTGCGTTTACTAACAAACAGTCAGTGTTTCAATGAAAATGTGGCGGAGGGGAAAAGGGCTTTTGATGACAGTAACTGACCGGTTCGCCAGGAACTGGAACGAGGAGGGCAGGGCCTCCGTTGGCCACCTGGCGCGTCACGCAACCAGGACCAGGTGACCCTGCATCACGCGCCGCCCACTGGGGGCGGTCATGGTTGGCCGACCGTTGTCTATTCGGAGGGTTTTACGTGTGTGCGCGTGTAGTTGCGTGTGTGTGTGTGTGTGTGTGTGTGTGTGTGTGTGTGTGTGTGTGTGTGTGTGTATTCCATCGGGGGGGTGAGGAGGGT
Organism: Alosa alosa; assembly: GCF_017589495.1. Classification (NCBI taxonomy): domain Eukaryota; kingdom Metazoa; phylum Chordata; class Actinopteri; order Clupeiformes; family Clupeidae; genus Alosa; species Alosa alosa. The sequence continues at coordinate 25,324,439 of NC_063191.1, forward strand.
CACTGTGAGAGGACATGTTTATGAGAGTGTCATAAATACCTGGCCTGATCCATCAAGATAACAGGGAGCTAGAGAGGGGAGCGATGAGAACCCTTTTAACCTGACGCGTCTGTTCCACATCTGATGAACTTCACATTGGTCCCAATATCTGCCGAGGACATCTCAGCAAGCAATGAAAGCTGCCAAGGAAGCCGGTCCAATAATGAACCACTCCTTAATATTCCATTTATTTTAATGGAGAAATACGGTAAAAACGAGACCACAAGGATGAAAAGGTTGAAATGGAAGTAAAGAAAGAAAGCAAAGAAGAAGAAGACTATAATCTGTCTTCTTCAGAATCCTGTCCATCTCCTTCTACAAGGGGTCATTTGTTAGTTGCTTCTTTTTTGTTCAATACATTTTGAACGAATAGACTGTAAATTACTTAATATCAATTAATGTATTCCTTTTGAAAGGCCATATTTGATCATTGGTGCTGGTCATTAATTTATGTCTTTCCAATTTGCACTTATTTACTTCAATGCAACAAACCCCACACACACACACACACACACACACACACACACACACACACACACACACAGACACACACACACATACACTAATATCATTAATGAGATGCTGCTATTCCATTCCTTTTGACAAGCAGGCTGGTCAATCAGAGTGCGTATTGACAGGCCACTCAAGTGACCACATCTGAGAGAAGCTCATTTAACTCTAATAAACATGCATGGCATATTTATAGAGTATACATGTATTAATATGGCTAAGGATACATAAATCTATAACTGGTTTAATTATATAAACTCCATTCCGATTGAGTTCTTTAATCCTATCAGATTGCGGTCACAACTATGGCATAGTGACTCTTGCAGTACCTCTTAGGTAAATTGTGAGTCGATTTTGCTGAATCACTACTGTATATAACTATTGTTCATGCAATTAGCATGGCGTCACACTTCTTTTGTTTTACAGCTTTTGATTATAATTTGACAGAGACGTTGTTGTGAAGCTTTAGGATTATCACTATATGAATCTAATATGGCCCTTGTCGTTTATCACCGTCCCTAAATGATCCTGCAGATTGGCTGTTGAGATCACTAAAAGCACAACTCATCAACAATTTCTGACAGCCATATCGTGAGAACACTCTTTTATATAACAAGTAAATTATCTTAAAAATGGTCCCCATAAAATATTGTCCTCACCTTTATCATTACTGTTTTACTAGCCGTTTAAGAACAATAATGCCGTAAAACGCTTGCTGCTTTTTACGATTGCCGTTAAAGAGAGCCAGACCCTCTCCCGGTAAATGCAACGAGGGCGGACTCCATTGTTTAATGGTGCCGCTGGTTTATAGACATGTAGACATATGACTGTCATCATTAGAAAGAGAGGGAAAGGACAGTTCACATGATGTGCTCAAACTCACCCACGCACATAAACACATGGATTATGGCCATCAACTGCTATCAATGATCACACACTGACTAAGATACACACGTACACAAACAGACAGAAACACACACACACACACAGAGAGGGAGAGAGAGATGGGTTAATTGGGTATTAAACAGCGGGTACTATGGTGAAACAGGCAAACAGACACTAAAGCATCTTGGAAGATGAGAACATAGATTTTCATTAACTGTCTCCTCCGTGCATTAGCCCGCATTGTAAAATTACACGGATAGGCTGACATGACTGGACGCCTGGTCAATATGAATGCAATTAGGAGATTAGGCGGCCTGGTCAGCCTGTAATGGCGCATGTCTTAATAACAAGTACACTAATGTGTACTTCATTAACTGACCAGAAACAGATCATTCAAATGTGAGTTAAGTGATTATGGAGCCATAATGTTGTATTCACATTCATTCATCACAGCCACTGTATAGACATTACATAAATGTTAGCTCATGTCACTCTGGGTAATGGGTTCATTATGGGCAATGTGGAGCTAAATTTAACCTGCTGCCTGGCGTTTTCTTGTAACATAAGAGATGTAACAATTAAATGAGTAACAAAATGCGTACACAGATTATTTTCCCAAACACAATCTTTTAGTCTCCATGATTGCTAGTTCATTGGCCCTTTTGGTACTGTAAGTTCCAGTGCTTGTGGATTGGATGAGCATTAGTGTCTGTGACCGTGAGGTGATGGAGGACAGTGTAAAAGTCACTGACTCTGCATCCAGTGACATTTAACAACCCATAAAACAGGATGTTTATTAAGTGAGGTGTCCTTCACCAATACACTGCTTGGTAATAAACGGAAAGCTGCATTGGCTCAACAGCCATTACAGAAGGCAAACTTTGAACCGACAATAAAGCTAGACAAATCATACAGGTGGCATCAGCAGGGACATATTTTACAAGATTGTTTTCTTTTTTTCGAGGCTTATTCGTCTAATAAAAATCCCCCTTAAACCCCAGGGTTGGGTTTTTAATACGACTGAACTTTGGCCTTTATCTTCATTTCCTGCGATAATGGCAGGTGATTTGAGGGGATGTCTTCTGCTGTTTGAGCCACTGCCTGCCTGCTGTATCAAACAGCTTAACATTGATGATTAAATCAAGTTCTGTCAGCATGGACATAACTAACATTAACAATAAGCAGTTACTTCCTGAATCAATTCAAATTGTGTTTGGTAGGTATGCATATTGTGTAAGTAAGGAGCTTGTCTTTGCTGATAATGATGGTTAGCAAAGATGGTCTCCATGCATTGTGAAAAAGAGAATAATTTTGTTGTATCTATTAATACTGACAAATTTGTTTAGGACTATTGCCACCGCAGTGGAATGGATATTATAGTTTCAAAACTGACTCCTGTTTACCTGATCATGACCTCATCATAGGTCACCAAGGGTCAGTTATTCATTCAGAACATTTCAGGAAGCTGACATAAACAGAGAGGGCACCAAACAGCTCTAGATTTTTCCTCATTTCACCTTTCTGTCACCCCTCCCTCTCCACACAGAGCCCGCCAACAGCTCTTGTACTCTTCCGCCTTATAAGCACACATGGTCTCTGTCCTATTGGCATCTGAAATTATATTTTTAAACTAATTTATTTGGTTAACTGAGGAGTTGCTATCTCGTGCATCTGTGTTGGTTGATGGTATATTTTGTTCCTGCATGAGACATGCAGCCTCTGATGTTGGTCCTCAGTATAAGCACAGGCAACCAGTGTATTGATTAAATGTGGATGTTGTGCATATTCTGTGGGATATTATTGGATGAGCATTTCTTTCTCATTCACAACTTATCATTAAAGTTTCCTATATTGCAATGTAGATATCATTAAACAGAAATCTACATATCACGGTGTACTGCAAACAATGCAAGTGGGGAAACGTGACCTAATCATTGCTGAAATATCATACTGATGCAGGTGCAAGATATAGGTTGTTAAAGTGAGAGTTAAGGGAGATACTCACGTTAACTGTCGGTGCTACGGGGTGTCACTCTGCCGGCTCCACAAGGACAATGTTAATAAGCTGTACAATGGCCATGCTTACCACATGTTACTGTATGTAAAGGGCATGTGTTGCTATTTGGCCGTTGACTATTTGACTTCTGCACAGCATCTCCTGCCAGTTCTGCTATAATACTGTGTTTTGAAATTCCTCATCAAGTCATTAATGCCCTGAAACATGTCCCGTATGTACTTGATGATCTTTAGCCAGACTCAAGCAGTCTGTTCTGTGTGAAAAAAGTAAAAAGGTATTGGTTAAACTGGTATGAAAGGTTGGGTGCTGTCTAGTTCTGAGTTCACATCAAGGCCATAATCATAACATATGAATGTTAACCCCTCACATACACACACACATGCACACACTTGCCGCTAACTAGAATAAATTCTAAAGACCTACATGTACATAACTAGCCATTGGCCCATCACGTAAATTTAGGATCTGTTAATGTTCCCATTAATTGTTGATGGGACATTTAATGTTGTAAAACCATACAAACACTACTTATACAGTCTATGCAAAGTAAATGTACAAACTGAATGTATTCCATCATCAGTTCATCTCTTATTTCATAATCAAATTCTAACATTACATTCAAGAAATCAAAGAAGTTGAGAGACTTGAAACTTGAGAGCCATGTTCAGCAAGGATGTGGTTGAAACTAAGAAAAACATTCAAGGTTACAAAACAGACTTTGTTCTATAAAGGGACTACCAGGGAATCCTTTGTCATAACTGCCCTCTCCTACACAAACACACACACACACACACACACTGTGTCCCCGAAGTAACTTGGGGTTAAGTGCCTTACTAAAGGACACTATGGTGGAAGCCGGGAATTGAACCACAACTTTTTTAGGCCACTGCATGCTAGCAACCATTACGCTACCAAAAACATCGTCTTAAAATGCGCTGGAACTGTAATTGTGCAGACAAATAATATGTTTGACCTTAAAGGTGCTCTAATATGTTTGACCTTAAAGGTGCTCTAAGCGATGTATAAGTATAAGTATAAGTATATTTACTCTTTTGATCCCACACTCGGCACACAGTGAACACACAGTGAGGTGAAGCACACACTAATCCCGGCGCAGTGAGCTGCCTGCAACAACAGCGGCGCTCGGGGAGCAGTGAGGGGTTAGGTGCCTTGCTCAAGGGCACTTCAGCCGGGCCTACTGGTACTGGGGTTCGAACCGGAAACCCTCCAGTTACAAGTCCAAGACGCTAACCAGTAAGTAGGCCACGGCTGCCCCCCTCAATGTTACGTGGTTTCTAAGCTAAAACATTTTTGTCACATACAGCAAACATCACCTCAGCTGCCTGTGCCCTGAATACAGTGTAAAAAAAGTGCGGTCTCTGTGGACAGCCCAGGCTCCAAAAATGGCAACAAAAACAACTTGGTCCAGCCTGGACCGTAAAAACATACAGTAACAAACTGTTTCAGCCAATCACCGCCGAGATGCACGTTTAGGAGAGTTTCAATTGCACTGGAGGGAGGGGGAGGAAGTAGCGAGCTAGCTCTCTGTTTTGTTTGAACGTCAACAGAAGTGACATTAGAGCACCTTTAATTGCATGAAGACGGAACAAACATTTTTAGTGAAAGCAAGTCAATCTTCAAAAGACTGCACTATGTGCCTACAAAAGATTAGTCAATATTTCTTCATTTGCCATTCAGATCAGAAATGACTAGTTGTCCATTCCTGAACATCATGCAAGAAACTTTTGTATTGATAATATTTCTACTGTTTTCACATTAGTGCATTCAGAATATCAGAGAGAGAGAGAGCGCACATGATGATGCCAATTGGGCAGTGATAGAAGGTGGCATGGTGGTGGAATAACACACAGAGGGGAAGAACAGGGCTATGAACACTATTATTTTAAAAAAAAGAAAACATATGTTAACATAATGGCATCTGTTCATGAATTTGTATATGTTGACTCTATGGCTACGGCCTTGGTTCACATAATAGGAAGTGTATACGAAAAAGATGACTTTTACGATAATTTGATAAGAAGGAACTATGCTGGGTTTATCATTTTTGGGCCGCAGAGGAGGATAACGGCTACATTATTAACGGATATTTAATATTATACATTAATGGATATATTATTCTCATCTAGGTGATTGTGAAATAAACACAAAGGGGAAAAACAGGCAAATTAGTCAGTAAATTGTATATCTATGATGTTCTTTTTATCTTTTAAAAGAAGTAAACGTCATTGCATGAGTCTGATTCCTCTATAATGACCTGTGTGGTCCAACACCATACTCCTCATTAGTAGATTGACTAATTACTGACTGCAGTGTTACACATCCAGCTACCATTACAATTACAGCTATTACTAAATAATGGGGAACAAACACTACATTTTCCCTTAAACTTAAAATGAAACAAGAAAATAAATCTTATACCACATTGCCCAAAAATACATCAGCTAACCCACTGAAACTTGAGTCATAGCAAGTTGTAAATTTCCGAATCTTGCACAAGTGGATGCCATTTTTAAACCTTGTTGTTGGCAGAGACATATCAGACTTGGGTCTCACTGTGTGTTGGACCAGCGTCCTGTGCGCCAACACTATAGTGGGTTTCTGCTTCGGCACTCTCTCAATCACCAACACTAATGCCATCGCTGGATGGGAGAGCTCAAACCATATGTCTGAGATCAGAGATAATACAAACACATCTTCCTCTGTCTTAGCACTGCTCTAGCCCAGAGTACAAGACGCCATCTTGTCTTCACATGTGTGTGTCTGTGAGTTCTCACGCAGTGTTTAGATCTTTTTTTCTTTGTCTGGAAACTTCTGTTTAAAAGCATCACTGTGTGGAAGTCCATTTCATGTTTCTTTTGTTACATTAATATTTCACTGCACGCTGTTCCCTGCAATTGTATGTGAGACGACATATTGTTTACAGTGGTGGTGACGGCAGGAAACAGGGAGTTGTAGCATCACAGTGCAGGCCACACCAAAAGGACAGTCCCCAGCCTAGTGAGACACGGGCCCTCTGGGCGCACGTGACTGGGGCGTCCGCGGTTATTGCCTGCGTGGTTTAATTAAGAGGGCCGATATATGTGGCGCCCCCGCTTAGCGCAGCGACATAATGGAATGTGTGATGGGAGCAGATGCTGGGGTAATGACAACCTGGTGACACTCAACCACATCCCTCTATCCACCCCTCCCTCTTTCTCTCCCTCCCTCCATCTCTCCCTCATAGAGACCCACTGTCTGACTGGCTGCCAGACCCCCCACAGATCTGTGTGTGTGTGTGTGTGTGTGTGTGTGTGTGTGTGTGTGTGACACAGAAAGAGAGAGTACAATAGAAAAATGTGCAGAAGGGTGATAGATTGGTGTATTATCAGAAATTACAATTATCTCAAAAATCTTACCACAAATATCTAAAAATGAAAATGATGAAAATGAGTGAGAAAGATGCAGAGATACAGAGAAATAAATAGTGACAGGGACATAAAGGAAGAAATGGAGAGAGAGAGAGAAAGAGAGAGAGAGAGATGCTTTGAACAAAACAAAGCAGGTACAGTAGTTGTGAGTGTGATTTGAGTATGATCACACTCAGTCACTCACTCACTCACTCACACACTCACTCACTCACTCACTCATTGACTCACACACTCACTCACACACACACTCACTCACTCATTGACTCACACACCCACTCACACACTCACTCACTCACTCATTGACTCACTGTGGCCCTTTCCGAAATGGCCCTCTCCCCCTGGCCACTTGCTCTCCGTCTCTCTTGTGTGTTACTGTAACATGGAGGGTCCACCATATTACCTAAGGGCTATTCAAAACCAATTACCGATACAGTAAGTGATAGTGTGTTTTGAATGTCATGGAGAATGTTTTATACAAATTCCATATTTCCATAACAGGAAAACCTGTAAACAGATCTAGGCTTCTGTCATAACCTGTTTACACTAGGCAGACTGAAATCCATCCCAAAACTGAGTGTGGTGTTATACCCCATGCTCTATTCTAAAACTGATAGTTCCGGTCCTTGATTGTGATTGGCTGAATCACGTTCGATGCCGTTGTAAAATGCCTTGACCACATTTCGTTCTATATTACTGTGCTACCAAAACTTGATATAAAAGTTGGGAGTAGCTGCGTCTCGACTCCGCTTGCACGTTGTGCCTAACAACGCTCCTTAGCTGTTGTAAAATCAATGTAACCTATGGCCTCTCGGGGATTATTGCTTAAATCAAGGGAACCCCATTTAGCTGTGATGGGTGATTCCCACCGGAGTGCACTCCGTAATCGATGGGGAGTGGAGTGGGTAGAGACCAGGCTGAGCTGGGCCCCCTCACTCACTCCACCACCTCACCCACCACCCCCACTCACTCACTCACTCACTCACTCACTCACTCACTCCCCCACTCACTCCACCTCACTCACTCACTCACTCACTCACCTCACCCCCACCACCACCACCACTCCCCACTCACTCACTCACCACTCACCACTCACCACCACCACTCACCACTCCCACCACTCACTCACCACCACCACCACTCCCCCACCTCACTCACTCACTCACTCACCACCCCCACCACTCACCACTCACTCACTCCCTCACTCACTCACTCACTCACTCACTCCCCCACTCACTCACTCACTCACTCACTCCCTCACTCACTCACTCACTCACTCACTCACTCACTCACTCCACTCACTCACTCACTCACTCACTCACTCACTCCTCCTCCTCCTCCTCACTCACTCCTCCTCTACCACTCCTCACTCCTCCTCCTCCTCACTCCTCACTCCACTCCCTCCTCCTCCTCCTCCACACACACACACACCTCTCTCTCTCTCTCCCTCCCTCCCTCCCTCTCTCTCTCCTCTCTCCTCTTTTCCCCATGGACATCCCTCTCTCTCCTCCATCTCCTCTCTCCTCCTCCTCCCTTCTTCTCCTCCTCCTCCTCCTCCTCCTCTCCTCCTCCCTTCTTCCCCCTCCTCCCTCCTTCTCCTCTCCTCTCCTCCTCCCTTCTCCTCTCTCCTCTCCTCCTCCTCCTCCCTCCCTTCTCTCCTCTCTCCTCCCTCCCTTCTCTCCTCTCTCTCCTCTCCTCTCCTCTCCTCCCTCCCTTCTCTCCTCCCTCCCTTCTCCTCTCCTCCTCTCCTCCTCCTCCTCCTCTCCTCTCAACCTCTACTCCACCTCCTCCTCCTCCCTCTCCCTCCTCCTCTCCTCCCTCCTTCTCCTCCCTCCCTTCTCCTCTCTCCTCTCTCCTCCCCTCCCTCTCCTCTCTCCTCCTCAGCTCATCTCCTCCGCTCTCCTCTCCATCCTCCTTCTCCTCTCTCTCATCCTCGTCTCGTCTCCTCCTCTCATCATAAACCTGTCATCCACCTTCTCCTCCTCCTCCTCTTCTCTCCTCCCCTCCCTTCTCCTCTCCTCTCCTCTCCTCCCTTCTCCTCTCCTCCCCTCTCCCCTCCTCTCCACCCTGTTCCTCTTGTCTGTGTTCTGGGTCACTGCCAAACTCACTGAAGCAGACACCGATGCCCACAGATGTGCTATACCCAAACACACACACACACACACACACACACACACACACACACACACACACACACACACACACACACACACTGTCTGACTGCCCTTGCTGTCCTGTGCACCATACAGTGTAATACACAAGCACAATACATCGGTCTGTCAGCTGAACATCCCCAGTTTCTCAGCATGGCCCCGGTTCTTTTTTTTTGTGTAGCCCGGTTCCAATATTCCAATATTGATATTTTAGTATCAATTGTATCAAAAAATACTGATAGTATGTGCTGTTCCATTTAAGTATTGGAACTGTTTAAGTGTTATTTCCGAATGTCTCAATGTCTCAAAAATCAAGCAGAAACAGTCATGATTTGGGATGTTTAATTGTCAAATATGTAACTGAAGCATCCCAGAGGAGATTGTTTCATTGAAAAAATTTGCACATTTTGTCTCACAATATCTGTGTGGTATCCACTGAACACATTCCCTGCTCCAGATGACACCCCATCTATCCACATTTAGTAGACAGTTGTCTGCATTCATCTGACCAGTGTACTGCTGGACCACATCAGTGTTGGTCACTGTGGTTAATGTAGCGGTCTCTCGCCTGACTACTCCGTCTCAGAGGTGCAGGACTCCCAGAATTCTCCGCCTCGTCCTCCACCTCCTCTTCATCTTCCTCTTCCTCCTCTTTCACTACCATCACCTCCCCCTTCTCCCCATCCACCACTTCTTCTACCCCCTCCTCCTCCTCCTCCTTATCCATCAACCACCTCCTCCACCTCCTCCTCCTTATCCTTGTCCACCACCACCACCACCTCCTCCACCCCCTCCTCCTCCTCCTCGTCCACCACCACCACCATCACCTCCTCCACCTCCTCCTTCTGTCCTCATCCTCTTCTTCCTCTCCTCCACCCCCACCTTGTCCTCCTCCTCCATCTCCACCCCCACCTCCTGCTCCTGCCACTGCTGCCACTGCTGCTATTCCTCCTGTGGTGGTAATAATGTGTGTGGAGTGGCAGTTGGGTCCGAGGGCAGCACTCGGCGTAAAGTGCCTGTCTGTAATGTCAGCGGGTGTGAGCCTGGTGCAGTTTAATCAGAGCATTAGGCTTGTAAAACAGCCCCATGCGGATAAATCAAAAGGATTATAGGTGAGCCGGGCATTCGAGTGCCCATATATTTGAAGTGCCGTTCAACCGAGGTGTCATTGCTTGTGTTATAGTGATTGTTGACAAAGGAAGACTGAACTGCATTGAGCCAGAGTCGGGGTGTGGTGGGGGGTTCTTAATGGTGACTGTAAGCTGGAATGCTGGTAGTGAGATGCAAGTAGGCCTATGGGTGAATGGATGATTATCAGGAGAGATGCATGACTTAAATCTAATAATTGTTTTATTTTCTAACTTTCAAAACTGTTTTTTACATACTTTAGAGTGATATGCGTGAATGTGTGTTGATGCATGTTATTAGGAAGGACACACTCTTGTGTTTATGTCAAAAGATCCACGTAAGCCAATATCCACCCATGCATGTACACACAGAAATACACAGATGCATGCACATGCAAACAAACACTCTCTCTCTCACACACACAGACACACATCTAGGCACAGACACATATACACTTACACACAAACCATACACACATTATCGGCCAGACACATTATCAGCAGGGCAAAAAATAAGTACAGATACATGTTTTTCCAGATGGGTAAACAGCATGGGTCTTCACGCTGAGCACACACACATACACAGACACACTCACACACACACACACACACACACACACACACACACACACACACACACACACACACACACACAACCACAAACACAAACACAAACACACACACACACACACACACGCACACACACACACACCGCACACTCACACACACATACACACACACACACTCACAAACACAAACACACACACACACAGAGAGAGAGACACACACACACACACACACACACACACACACACACACACACACACACACACACACACACTGCAGCACTGAGCGGTAGATTGGCAGCCCTGCTCATTTATTCATTAAATGGAGCTGGCTTTATTTGTCAATAGAGGCGTGCGCTGTCGGGCCAACTGCGAGGGGACAGGCTTTAGTGAGTCGCTCTTTGGCAGCCTGTCGCCTCCGGTCGGCCCTGACCACCCTCCCCAGGCCTGCTGGGAAAGTGCAAAACCATGTCGCCCAACACGGAGCTGTTTACGGCCCGGCCCACCAGCAGCACCGCTAACACGCCTCACACCTAATAAATAATACAGCCAAACAGACAGCCAGAGAGCCAGAGGGGGGGGGTGTGTGTGTGTGTGTGTGTGTGTGTGTGTGTGTGTGAGTGTGTGGGGGGGGAATGTGTGTGTGTGTGTGTGTTTTATGTGTTTGTGTGGTTGTGGGTGGGTTTCTGTATCCTTTTGAGGTGGGGGGTATTCATGTCTCTGTGTGTGTGTGTGTGTGTGTGTGTGTGTGTGTGTGTGTGTGTGTGTGTGTGTGTGTGGGGGTTTCTGTATCCTTTTGAGGTGGGGGATATTCATGTCTCTGTGTGTATGTGAAAGATAGACAGAGAGAAAAAGAGAACAGAGAGGGAGAAACTGAAGGTGAGGTGTCTGATATTTAGATATCATATTTTGTGTATGTGTTATGCACTACTGTAAGACACTACCTAATGTACTGTAATATACTGTCCTACAGAATCGGGTAAAATGTCCTTAGGAACAAATGAAGCGCTTTGAATTGAATTGAACTGAAAAATCCAGACATCCCATAGCCTGCAGGTGGATTAGCAAAGGTCTTGTAATATAAAATGATTTTTTCTTTAACTCACACTGATATTGCCAAATGGTGTAACACAACTGAGGGTGGCTGAAACAGGAAGTTGCCTTCCTCTCCATGGAAGTCAGCAGCTTGTGGGGTTGTGGTGGCAGTGGCTGAACATAGTTATGTCTCCACTCACTGATTCTGTAGGAAACTGAAAGTCATCGAGAAACAGCTTGTTTTTGGCCAGACGGAATTCTTATGAACTCCACTTTGAAGGATATTTTTAAGAGAGATGAATCTGAGAGAGTTTCTACATAATATGAGTCCCTAATAAATCCACTTTGAAAAACATGGTGAGGTCAAAATGCTTTTAAGCCAGAACTGCCACTTTTCATTTTATATGGTGTCATTAGTGGGTAGATTATGTCTGCTGGCAGAAGAGAGAAGAAAGCCTCTGTCTGATGAAGGGATATTTGATGCAGCCTACAAGTGTTTAGACTTAAGCCATTTGCTTGGCCCCCTCCAATCATGAATTATCTGCTCAACATAGACCAGAGCTTGGCCTTTTGTGTATCCGCATACAGAGAGGTACCACTTTAGACTTATATTTCATAAACACATCTTGGGAGAAATAAACTCAGGCCCTGTCTCGCATGCAAACATGAAACCAAATCACACTCTCGATTTCACAAGAAGACCAGTCTAATCACACTCTCGACTTGGTCAAGGGTATGCTTCAGCAATTGTTTTTTTCAATTTTGACACACATTTATACAAACCGAACTAAGTATTAGACCTTTGTGTCATCATTCTGTTCTACAGTGCACGGGGGAAGGTGAACAGTCTGGGCACTAAAGAGTTAACTGCAAGCCGTGAATGGGGGTGGGGGGGTTGGCTGGATGAAAAACTAGTGACGATCTACTTTATTGTTAGGCTTAATTAAATTTTCAGCTCTAATTACAATTAAGCCACTTAGTATGTATAATAATGTTTGCATCACGGAGCAGCACAGATGCAGTCCATCAGCACAATTAAATATTAAACTGGCAGAGACTGTATTAATAGCGCTGCGGCATGAAGCCCCGCTGTCTGTGAGCCTGCCAATGCAGCCGGGACTCCCCATACGGCCGCCTGGAGACCAGGGGACTGCCACCGCCGTTCCCCGCCAGTGCAAGCCCTCTCAATATGACCTATATTTGGTGCACATCGCGTTTGGTGGAAAAAGCATTAGTAAATGGGAAAAACAAGGCAGAAAGGCAACCCAGGAGAGTTAAGGAGTATTTCTGAACTGTGAATCGTTAGTCTAATGCAAAATTAGTGTTGTGACGCCAAATTATTCATGACCCAGGAATAAGTGCATTTTAAGCCCAAATGATAAATTACTTGATTCACCTCTCTCCACTTTTCTGCTTCCCATGTGTGTTCTCTCTATCTCTCTCTAGCTACCTCTTTTTTGCTTGCAAACTCTCTATCAAGGTGGAGAATGTATTATTCATTGAATCGGCGCCTGCAAACACGGTAAATATGACTTTGTTGGGTTGTCAGGAACTATTCTGTCTCTCTGCGGTCTCTACATTGATTTGTTGCCAGTACAGCCCCCCCACACGCACACACACACACACACACACACACACACACACACACACACACACACACACACACACACACACACACACACACACACTACCCCCTAACACAGAAATTTAGAAAACTATGGCCTTGTCTTCTCAATAGTAGATATGGGAATCATTGCCATGGTGTCATTAAGCAATTGCAGTTGTTTATGTGGATGGTTGGAGTGTGTTTGTGTTGTGTGTGCATGTGTGGCATGGGCGTTTTGGGTCTGGGAAGATGCTCAAACTCCTTAACCCAGGACAAGATGACAACAAGGTTTACGGCATACATCATACATTCACTAAATGTCTGAGTTTATTGAGTGGTTATTCTCACGAACAGTCACTAATCAAAAGAAATACAGTCACTTTAAAAATCATGACTATTTTATACTCATAATAATTACTCTCTCTCTCTCTCTCTCACTCACTCTGTCTCACTGATTTAAAGAGTCGGTGCATCCTTTGGCAGCGCGAAAGCAGGCATTATGGTCAGAGTGGAATGTGTAAAGACGCAGCCTGTGAACAGTAAAGTGAGCTTCTTGGCTCTGGCCGGCGCGAGACATGCCAGTGTAAATATAGCAGCCATAGAATAAGCCGTAATAGAGGGCTTTTCTGGAGGTAATAAATGGGTGTTGCTGCCCGACAGTGCAATCACGCATGAGGCCAATGAAATACTTCTCCACACACAGGCTCACAAACAAAAATGCAAGAAAACTAAACATGGAGCGATGGAATAGGGGGGAGAGAAAAGAAAGAAGAGAGAGAGAGAGAGAGAGAGAGAGAGAGAGAGAGAGAGAGACAGTGCAAGACAACATCACACATGATCATTGGACGTCTGGGACGACCGGGACACAATCGCCCATCTGTGGGTGGTGCTGTGTGTGTGTGTGTGTGTGTGTGTGTGTGTGTGTGTGTGTGTGTGTGTGTGTGTGTGTGTGTGTGTGTGTGTGTGTTTATGGGTATGGGACTGACTGCTGGCATGGGGACAGTTTCTGTGGCCTCACCCTGGTGACTGCACTTGGAGGGAATGACAAGAGTCATGGACCACTATAATCTGTATGTGTGTGTGTGTGTGTGTGTGTGTGTGTGTGTGTGTGTGTGTGTGTGTGTGTGTGTGTGTGCACTAGGTGTTTAGTCCTGTCATTAATAACAAAATGATTATTAAAAAAAATTTAAACATCTAAGCTGCTCTAATTGCAGAGTAGCAAGTGTCCACATTGACTTGTTTATGAACTTGTATGATGAGACAAGAACACATACAGTGCACATACACAATATAATATGTATGTACAGTACGTTGTATATATCTATGTTGCGATGGGTTTGACTGTATTCAAAGCCCTGCTGTAAACATATGTTGTCTACACAGGAAACCCCTCTCTCCCATGACCTCTGTAATTGCTGTGCAGTAAAGAGAGGCCTGCACTTGTGATGACACAGACATATGCATACATGCATATGTGTGTACAGTACACACTACTTTTTTCTCTCAAAAAACACATACACACTTTCCATACCACACACACACACACACACACACACACACACACACACACACACACACACACACACACACACTCTCTGTCTCTCTCTCTCTCTGTTTCTCTCTCACACAATGCTCTCTCTCTCTCTCTCTCACACACACACACACACACACACACACACACACACACACACACATTCATACAGTACTCCAGATAAATGACATAAGGTAATTTAGTGCCATGAGGAACTTATGAACAAACCCCAGAGCCTGCCTTACATAAACAAATGCAGGAGGACCTGGCTGTCCCATGAAACCATACCCCACATTGTCAGCCACCATATACACAGCTCCCAGGGTCACATTACAGCATTAAGAAAATACACAAATGGAAGAATGCAATGTCATTATGTTTCCTTCCACGATGCTCAACACTATACACAAGTTTCACCTTTAATAATAACGCTTTATGACAGTAATGTTAGGTAATGGACAAGGACAGAGAGCAGAAATGCACCCCTACGGAAAAGGTTCCTCAAGGTTTCTGGGAGAGATCTGCATCTGGTTACAACCGTTGTCAACTCCGTGCAAAATAGGTTGTAATTTAAACTGAAGACATTCCTACAAACCACTCTGTAAAACCACCCCGTAGTTCATAAGATGAAACCTATCAAGACCTTCAGACAATATGGCCCCCGCTGAAAGCCCAATGGAGGGGTTCTTCTGTTTAAGGCCTACAAGAACATTATTTGTGTGGATTCTTTAGTGTGGGCGACGAGCTGACATCTACTGCTGCTACAAAGAGGGCCGAGGAGCGGCAGAGATGATTTGATGTGACAGTGCAGAAACCCCAGACTCAAAGGATATCGCGGCCTCCTCATATGATTGAGTAGTGGAACTAGATGTTGATGTAGAGTTGTGGAACTAGATTTGTTGTTCTGAAACAACAGATTTCTGTCTCGTCACCAGTTCAATCACATTGAAAATTGCACATGTTTATAAACACAACTGTATCACAAGAAAGGAGGACATTGCCTCGTGAGTGTGATTAATTGGATTAGAATACATTCTAATCTGTTCCAGTTCTCTCCATTTGGAAGGCCATGTTGTCTAAATGATCACAGGTTTGGTCATCAGGAGCACAGTACAGAACAGACGAGAAAGCCAGACACCCAATGTCCAATTCACATCTTGGATTTACCTTTCTGGCATTACTGTACTTGTGAAGACAGACACCCCATTGTGTTGGCAATAAATATTCTATTAACATTGTGCAAGTAAAAATGTGACAAATTCAGTGTATTTACTGAACACGCTGACTTGCTTAGACAAGTCATTCCTCAAATGACAGCACAATTCAACTGAAAGCAGTGTTTCCCCAAGTGCTGCCATAAAGTGACTCGGGGTCAGAGAAGGAAGCAGCGTCTTTTGTTAAATCTGTGCTACAGCCCCAGTATTTGTCCACCATGTAGTTTACAACCACTTGAGGAGTTTATAAACACT
>NC_063191.1:25348301-25358301 GCF_017589495.1 Alosa alosa
CATGCACATGCACATGCACATGCACACACACCTACACCTACACACACACACACACACACACACACACACACACACACACATACACATGCACATGCACACACATACCTACACCTACACACACACACACACATACAAAGACACATATGCGCACACACACTCTGCTCCCTCCCGTGTGTGTGTGTGTGTGTGTGTGCTTGCGTTCACCTAAAGGGCAGGGCTATTATGTAGCACAGGCCCGTGTTCTCGTGTGGTGAGGGTCGGAGCGAGTGGATCTGGGCCACTTATGGGCTTTTCTGCTCTTGCTTTCCACACCCGTCATCAATCAGCACTCAATACAGAGAGCTTACAGAGCACTGACGTGGGAACAGCCGTTTCCAAAACACGCTTTATTAATCTTTTTAATTCTGTTTGTTTCATGCTGGTTTTGTGATGGGTTCTGTTTCGGTCTTTCTCATCCTTTGAAGCATTCTTTTTGAAGCACGCCTGGCAGCATCACACAAAGCTGAACATGTTTCATTCTTTTAATATGAATGTACAAAAGGGGTTTTCACTCAGGGAACTCCAAGAGACACGGGGAGGATCTCCACAGGAGGAGCAGTACTGCTTTGCCTGCTGCAGGGCTGTGACCTGTTCCACAGGGCGGCCATCAGCTACCACTCATCACTTCAGTTGCACAAGTAGATTTATGGAAGGAGGTGATCACCAGAAATGTGAGGCGTCTTTTCACATATCAGCAATGACAGACACAATATGATTTTATCAGCTGCAAAATACATACTCATCAAAAATAAATAAAATAAAGTAATAAAAAATGTACAATGTACACTGCAAGGATTTCCAGAGATGCAGACTATTGGCAGGAATCATGTCACATGACAAACATTTCATGTCAATAAAAATCTTCATTCCAATGGGTTGTCATCACATGATTTATTCATATTTTGGGACACTTGTCTGCACGCCACGCACGAAAAAGACGCTTAATGGAATAAAACGAGTCTCATTTACAATTAAAGCTTAAGATTTCCAGGTCTGTCTGTGGCTCATCTCGTTCCACTCCGAGCCGAATCCTCCGATGGCCTGGACATTAGTTCCAGCCTGTGGCTCTAGCGGCCTGTCCCTTGGTGAGGGCTTGCTCTGGTTAATGCACCACCAGGCTAACGGATGGGCCTTGGTGCCCACTCCCAGCCTCTTACAACTCAATCAGCTCACTCCTGTTTATTTATGGATCGCATGGGGGGGGGGGGGTGGTGGGGGGGGGGGGGGGGCGAGGGCTGGCTAGATGAATTGTGCATCCATTTTTTTTGTCACAGTATTTCGTTAGGCAAGAGCTGTTATGATGAATATTTGAGCCCATGCTACTCCAAGCTGGTGAACCCCCCATACCCCCCACACCACACACATACAGACACACCACACACACACACAACACACACACACACACACACACACACACACACACACACACACACACACACACACACACACACACACACACACACACACGCACACACAGACACACACACACACACACACACACACACACAATACAAACACACCACACACACACACAACACACACACACACACACACACACACACAGCACATACACATACACATACACATATAAACACACACAAAAGGATATGGGGAATCAGCAAGACATAGAATACAAGAGAGAGAGAAAAAAGGAGAAAGAGAGAGAAACTCACATGATATAGAAAGGGATAATTGGCAAACACAAAAGGGTCTAAATGCATCTCTGTTTAAACATGTCTTCTTCTCCCCTTCTGCCTCCTCCTCCTCCTCCTCCTCCTCCTCCACTCTGTATCTCTTTGTCTACTCCCTCGGTCGCACGCTATTAAACAAACACTCTTAATATTTCGGGGCTGGCTGGCAGTTTGAATTTCATCTCGTGTACGCATCTTGTTTCTCTCAAGCCCTGACTGTTTTGACATTCGCTTCGATTAAATTATAAACAAGCAGGCCTCTTGATGGTGATGCTGGAGCCACTAATTTGCCTAATTGTTTGCAGTTGTCTGGGAGGCCGCGGCCTGATTGGGCTGAGTCTACCGAGAGAGGGAGTGAGAGAGAGGGAGAGAGAGGGGGGGAACGAAAGACAGAGAGAGAGAGAGAGAAAGTAGGTGGAAATAGAGGGAGGGAAGAGAAGAGGAAGAAAGACACAAGGGTGGGAAAAAGAAAGAATAAAACAACACAGAAAGAGATAGAGGTAGAGAAGTAAGGATGAAGAGGCAAGAGAAAGAGGTAGAGAAAGTGAGAGAACGAGAAAAGAGAGGCTGAAGAGGAGAGCGAAGGGAGGGAGTGAGCGAGTGATTACAGCTCTTTAAAAACTTCCTTCGCCTGTTTATGCACAAGATCGGCTTCAAACATGAGCCATTAGTGCATAATTACCCATTTGAGGAGGGAGGGAAGGACAGGTTGGGGTGAGAGGGTGAGGAGACCCAGTCTGGGATGAGAGTGATAGATACAGAAGGGCAAACGCTCCACTAAAGAACACTAACATCAGCCATGGCTGGACCTCATCGTCGACTGGACAGGAGATCTCAGTCAAGGGCCACGTCAGACATAGAATGTAAGAATATAAGATAGACTATAATTGGTAAACAATCGGATGCATTTTCTCATTTTCTCCACATTTCTTCTATGTCAACTAATTTCTTTGCATTCAGTATGTGGAACAGAAGCATAATGAGGGTGACTTCAACTGATCTGAGATCTGGGATCGGCCTGTCCTGCCATGCCATGCCGTGCCAGAGAAGGGTGATTATTTAACAGATTAATGATTGATTGACAGATAAATGACTTCTGTTGAGAAGGCTCCCACAGTGGGAGAGGGTCAGAGGGTTTTTTTCCACTCCAACAAGTCGCAGGTGTTAAGGCCGATTCATTATTAACACATGTTCACTGCCTCACTCGCCTTAACCTGCACAGGAAGCGAGCGTAATTGCTAAAGCCAAAGCCCGATTATTTGGTTGTACAGGAACTATCAGAGCAGACATACACTGTTGTCCAAGAGTTAAAGAATCACTCATGAGATAAACTATTAATAAACACCTAATGGACATGGGAATATGGACTTTTTGCACACATAAACTACAGTGGTGAATTAACAATATCGTTTAGCAAGCAAAGATATATTAATACATTCATTTCAATATGTATGGACAGTAGTTATTACATGGTCATTATTGAATACAACCAGGTCTTTGGAACGCAACCACTGTTGGTTGTGGGTAGCGTGGGTGGCTGTGCCCGGTGCATGCCCGCTCTTGCCCAGTGGCTGGCACCGGGCCGACAGATGTGCTGGAGATGAAAGCAGGCTGGCGCGGCTATGAATGCTATCAGCACGGCCATCTACAGACAGACTGCTGCATGCTGAGGCCATGGGGGAGACAGAGGCTCAATGCTATCACCCAGGCCATCGGCCAGTGGCAGACACAAGGCAGGAGGTTGAGGTTGAGGAGGTGGAGAGGGGAGGGAGAGAGTTTGATTGGGGGGTTGGGGTGGAGGTGTGTGTGTGTGTGTGGGGGGGTTGGTCTCCCGCTCTGCACGCGCTCAGTAGCGGTTAATTGACCTTGACAGAGGGGACGCAGGAGTATTGTGCTGCACAGGTGAGCTAATACAGCTGCCCACACAGTTTTCGGTTAAATACACACACACACACACACACACACACACACACACACACATGAACACACACACACATGAACACACTCGGACACAAACACACATAAACACATACACACACACACACACACACACATGAACACACACACACATGAACACACTCGGACACAAACACACATAAACACACACACACACACACACACACACACACACACACACACACACACACACACACACATGCAGTGCTGGGTCTACACAGCATGCACCAATTCACATGAAAACCATGAAAACCTGTATTTTTAATCGGTAAGCAATCTAATATCTATGGTCTGACTCCTACCATGACAGCATGCGTGTGTGTGTGTGTGTGTGTGTGTGTGTGTGTGTGTGTGTGTGTGTGTGTGTAAGAGAGAGAGAGGGAGAGAGTGTGTGTGTGTGTGTGTGTGTGTGTGTTGTGTGTGTGTGTGTGTGTGTGTGTGTGTGTGTGTGTGTGTGTGTGTGTGCTTTGTTCCCATTTCCCCCCTCTCACCTTGATGATGCGCTTGAAGTTAATAATGGCAGCACCGGTTGTCTTAATGGCTGAAATCCAATCATTAACTGTGGTGGGGTGAAAGGTCAGCGGCATTTAAAACTGCTCCAGGCCGTGAAGATGATGGCCTCCTGTCAGTCATTAATCCCCGAAGAGGGACGTGGAGACAGACACTGACGTAGGATTAGAAGAGCCAGAGGTGTTGGTGGAAGATTCCTGTCGGAGTTAATGAGGACTGTCCTGGGGACAAAGTAGGACAGAAAATGTCATATTAGGCATTAAAGTCAAAGTCAAAGTCAGCTTTATTATTTATTATTTTTATAGCTTTATTAAGGAGGTCATGAAAGAAGGGATCACGGACTGAGAGAGAAATGGAGCAGAAGAGAGCAAAAGGTAAATGTGTTGTTTCATAGGACGTATTCACACTGGCTGTTTTGTCGTCTCTAAACATGGAAAACTTATTTGAACACCTGTAGCTTGCTTGTGACACCAGTTCAGAGACAAGTTCCTCAGACAGATGAGGAAGATGAGGCTGACAATGCTGCTGTGTTGGTATGCGCAGACGGCTATTCTAGGCAGCCCTAGTTCACCAAGCGCCACTGAATGTTGTCCCAAGTGCGGCTAAGATCTTTAATACCATGAGGAGGCACAATGAGCACCAAAGCCATCATTATTCTCTATTTTTACATAAACCGCCGATGACCAACAATCACTGGAGCCCACAGATTGTAAAGGCACCAGCTGACCGCAACTGTCCACAAACTGTGGCCTGGTAGACATTGCGCTTCCACAGCTAAACATAGATGATCCCCCAAAAACTCTTTGCCATCCCACTGCGATGTCTCCATTTCTCCAGTTGCCCTGAATGGCCCAAAAAATGTAGCCTCAGTCACTTTAATGTTTGAACCACCACATCTGTAAATGTGACCAATGTTACTATTGAGCAAAAAAGCCATATATCTACGGTCACGGAGAGAGTGTGATTTTGTTTCCCACGGCTGTTTCTATGTTCGTATGAAAGAAGTTGAAAGGACTACTGTGGGTGGCTATGGTTTGCCTTCCTATGTTACTCTCACAAGACACATGTTATTAATAGGACTTAATAAATGCTTCTTCCAATGTTTATCTGGAAAGAGAAAACTACTCCTTCACAGAAACAGCAGGCAAACTAGCATCAGAATTTGTTTGAGATTAGAGTGAAGAGGTACTGTAGTGTGATAGATTTGCAAATGCCATGCCACCACAAAATGCTCTCCACCTCCAAAAAAGAATAACCAGGTAAGCCCACGCCCTGTATGGCCTGCATGCCCTGTCTTTGTGCTGTTGGACCACCAAACGGGATCATTCCATGACGGCCTGGCGTCCTCAGGCGCTGATGATAACGATTCTGAGAGCATATCTCCCTGCCTCGTCACATTCCTACCCTGTGTCCTCCTCCCACTCCTTCAGTGTATCTTTGGAGTGTATCTGCCCGCCTTTCATGTTTGGCAAACGGGGCAACTATCAGATCCCTGTGCCATGTGGCATCCTTGTTGCCCCTTGGTGCGCTCGTGCCACCCTGGGCATTTTTTGGGTAAGGCAAAAGACAGAGGTGAGGCCTTTCAGACTCCTGATCCCTGAATGACAAATGACAAATGAACCCTGCCGATGAGCATTATTTTACTCCGCTGGACTTCATAGCATATGAAACATACAGCACATACAGCATGGCACAGCATAAGGTACATGCTGTGCTGCACAAGATACATAATACCTGCAGGCCAGACTTCGCCATTAAAACATTACATATTTGTGTGAATCCGCCCAGGGCATAAGGACACTGGGGCTGCATTGCTCTGTCAGCTGTTAACAGTTCTGGATAATCATCGGAAGCACTCTGTTATATGACAGCTTGCTAATGAATATTGAATACTATGTGAGCCGCCACATTGGTGTCTTTGTGTGTGTGTGTGTGTGTATCTGTGTGTCTATGTGTGTGTCTGTGTGTGTGTGTGTGTGTGTGTGTGTGTGTGTGTGTGTGTGTGTGTGTGTGTGTGTGTGTGTGTGTGTACATGTGCGTGTAAGCAAGAGTGAACTTTCCTGCATAGTGCTCCTTTTGCTAGGTCAAGACTTGTGTCCATCCAAATTCACATCTAATGACTTTGGTGTAGCCTAGCACTTGCACTAGCACTTATCTGGTACAGATGAATGACTACGGTGACTTAATTGCACAGTTGGCTTCAGATCTGCACTGTCAGCTAGACAGACCAGCAGCATGCAAGTCAGTGTGATTTCTTGACACAACACCATCCATATATGATTGCCAGTCATTTTAAAAATGGGAATAATATGCAAAAAATTATAACATTGTGTTTTACACAAATTCTGGGATTACACTGTTATTTCAGGAGAATCATTGTACATTTCAGATGTAGGCTTCATACAGTATATATACCGGTAATTCATTACCAACTAGGGTCATCAGTGAAGGAATTTGCAGGTGCTAATACACACACACACACACACACACACACACACACACACACACACACACACACATATAAAAACACACATACACAATATGCACACAAAAACACAGAGACACTTTTAGATTCAGTAACAAACAAAACAAACAATCAAAACTGGTTGATCCTGTAAAAGTCACTGTTTACTTTTACTCTAACACTCTCTTAATATTGAGTTAAAGTTAGCCACAGACAAACCTCTGTGGGGACTTTGTGTCAATGGAGGCGATCAGTAAGACTTTATTAATTAAGAAAAACAACAGGCTGAGAATGAATGATGGACATCCAGTGTCTTCAGTCACGTCCTTAGGGGCAGTTAATGTCTGAGGACAAGCCCGTGAAGGCCAGTGTCACGCCCGCGATGGCCAATGATTTACACGCGCCGTGTCACTGCATGAGGCCGATCCAAAACAGCGAGAGACTGGGGCTATCTCTGCATGGGTGTGTGTGTGCGTGTGTGTGTGTGTGTGTGTGTGTGTGTGTGTGTGTGTGTGCGTCAGTGTGCTTGAGTCAGAGACAGACCTCAGTGGTTACTGACACGCGACACAGAGTAGAAAAGCTTATGAATGTGTTATAAGAATGTAATAGACATTAAAAAGGCGGTCTATTATTATGATTATGTCTGTGGAGAGTTGAGTTTGTTGGAGCTGATAAGTGAATTTGAGAATTGGTATGCTTGGTTCTTCAGGAACAGTCCTCATAAGTCAGTGTGTGTGTGTGTGTGTGTGTGTGTGTGTGTGTGTGAGAAAGGTGGCTGATTCTGGTGGCTATGTGTGTCGAGTGGCTAAGGTAAAGTAACGTCCAGCGGTGAACACTCGGTGACCCTCTCTGAATGCCATCAGTGCTGGCGTCCCTGGGCCTGCGGGCTCCTTTGGCCCAGGGACAGGTGTGTGGAGTGGGGACGCCCAAGGGGGTCCCAGGATGCCCTCCTCAGATGTGCCCACTGCTGATGCTGTTTGACAGGATGGGGGCCGCTCCGACAGCATTCCCTGCAAAATGCATTGAGGGTCAAAGCATGGTCCTGCTTCATACTCTACTTAGCAAGCCCCAGACAGACAGACACTCACTGCTTTTCTCCACTGCATGAAGTCTACACCAGTCAAAATTGCCACTCCAAACAGCATCATCTGGTTCTTGACTTTTGCAACTTATCAGTGGTCTTAAATGCACCCACAGAAGAGTCAATTCTCATAATCTTCACATAATAATAATAATAATAATAATAATAATAATAATAATAATAATAATAATAATAATAATAATAATAATAATAATAATAATAATAATAATAATAATAATAATAATAATAATAATAATAATAATAATAATAATAATAATAATAATAATAATAATAATAATAATAATAATAATAATAATAATAATAATAATAATAATAATAATAATAATAATAATAATAATAATAATAATAATAATAATAATAATAATAATAATAATAATAATAATAATAATAATAACACACACACACACACGCACACACACACACACGCACACACACACACACACGCACACACACACACACACGCACACACACACACACACACACACGCACACACACACACACACACGCACACACACACACACACACACGCACACACACACACACGCACACACACACACACGCACACACACACACACACACGCACACACACACACACACACACACGCACACACACACACACGCACACACACACACACACACACGCACACACACACACACACACACGCACACACACACACACACGCACACACACACACACACACAATAATAATAATAATAATAATAATAATAATAATAATAATAATAATAATAATAATAATAATAATAATAATAATAATAATAATAATAATAATAATAATAATAATAATAATAATAATAATAATAATAATAATAATAATAATAATAATAATAATAATAATAATAATAATAATAATAATAATAATAATAATAATAATAATAATAATAATAATAATAATAATAATAATAATAATAATAATAATAATAATAATAATAATAATAATAATAATAATAATAATAATAATAATAATAATAATAATAATAATAATAATAATAATAATAATAATAATAATAATAATAATAATAATAATAATAATAATAATAATAATAATAATAATAATAATAATAATAATAATAATAATAATAATAATAATAATAATAATAATAATAATAATAATAATAATAATAATAATAATAATAATAATAATAATAATAATAATAATAATAATAATAATAATAATAATAATAATAATAATAATAATAATAATAATAATAATAATAATAATAATAATAATAATAATAATAATAATAATAATAATAATAATAATAATAATAATAATAATAATAATAATAATAATAATAATAATAATAATAATAATAATAATAATAATAATAATAATAATAATAATAATAATAATAATAATAATAATAATAATAATAATAATAATAATAATAATAATAATAATAATAATAATAATAATAATAATAATAATAATAATAATAATAATAATAATAATAATAATAATAATAATAATAATAATAATAATAATAATAATAATAATAATAATAATAATAATAATAATAATAATAATAATAATAATAATAATAATAATAATAATAATAATAATAATAATAATAATAATAATAATAATAATAATAATAATAATAATAATAATAATAATAATAATAATAATAATAATAATAATAATAATAATAATAATAATAATAATAATAATAATAATAATAATAATAATAATAATAATAATAATAATAATAATAATAATAATAATAATAATAATAATAATAATAATAATAATAATAATAATAATAATAATAATAATAATAATAATAATAATAATAATAATAATAATAATAATAATAATAATAATAATAATAATAATAATAATAATAATAATAATAATAATAATAATAATAATAATAATAATAATAATAATAATAATAATAATAATAATAATAATAATAATAATAATAATAATAATAATAATAATAATAATAATAATAATAATAATAATAATAATAATAATAATAATAATCGCAGCAGCTGTTGGGCCTCTTATATTGGATATCGTGCCTGACAAGGATTCTAATTCAATTAGACAAATCAAAACCCACTGCATTAAGCATGTTTTATAGCAAATTACAACTTTTATATGTGCAATGTTTGACTTTCATTAACAAAAAAATGCTCACATTTGATTCAACTCCCTGCTGTTTTTGTCCAGTAGTTTATTTGCTTTGCTTTTGCAAGCATCTGCACTTCAC
>NC_063191.1:25363301-25370801 GCF_017589495.1 Alosa alosa
AAGTGATCGTGTATGTGTAGGGTGTATTTCATACACAATCTGGCAACCTGAATGGATCAATGATTTTAAAATGAAGTTTGATGGCCATGCAAATTATGGGAGTTTTCCGGGAGAAATAATAAAACGGAAGGGTGCTGGGAGATGACCTTGAAATACGGGAGAAACCCGGGAAAAACGGGAGTGTTGACAGGTATGTGCTATCATATAAACATTTTGTTTTATTCATAGACAGAGGATAGCGGGATGAAACCTCTGTTGAAAAAAAAAACCCAAATCATGGCGCTGAATTAAGAGCCGTCAGGCAGGACATAAACCTAGCTACACCCCAGTCTGGGTGGTCTGGCCTAGCTGCCGTTGTGGAATGAGGGCTGACTCGCATCCAAGAGCTAACGGATGCAGCAGCAAATTCTGCCAGGGCCAATGGTTTTATTTCGACACCCCTAAACGCTGCTCTCACTGCTCCGATAGGAACCCCCCCCCACACACACACACACACACACACATCCCCCAATCCCGTCATCCCCTGCTAATGACAACCAGCTTCAGACCTGGAGGGGTGTGTTGGTGGTGTGTGTGTGTCGGGGGGGCTTGGAGAGAGGCTGAGGGGGAGGCAAAGGGGGTTCAAGCCAGCCAATTGAGCGAATAATAAGTTCAATTAGGAGATTGGGGGCCTGGCACTGAATGGAAACCAGAGGACAACGCCGCAAGCTGCTCGGGGAAGGACGGAGGAGGGGGCAAGAAGAGTGGGGGGGCCACGGCAGGGAGGCTGGCCTGGCAGGTGGCCAGTCCAGTCAAAAGGCTTCCAACTGGGGTAAGAAGCGGAGAGGAGTTGGCCTTCGTGTGATGGGACCGGTCACCAGGCCGGGAGAGAGAGCGTATAAATGAAAGGTTGGGGGCTCTCGTCCTTGTCTGAGTAGTTTCAGTTGTGGGAATCACTGTGGGTTCTTAAAGAGATGGATGTGTCCTTTTTTCGTCACCATTCAGAGAAAGAGCCAACTGAGAAATGCTGCAGGAAGACTTGGAAAATCACTCAAGGGGCTTGTGTAAGCTTGCATCTCACCACTCATAGAGCGTAAAGTCAAAAGACCGTATCAGATAAAAACAGTGTTAGATAGATGAAGGTGATGAAGACAGATGAGGCACTATGAGATTTTAAGAGCTTTTAAGAGACTATTACTGATGCAAATGACTTCTAATCAACCTGCCCAGTTCGTATAGAGAGTAAGCTGGAGGCCATTTTGGTGTTTGGGGATAAAAGGAGAAGTTGAAGTGATTTGAAGTATTTTGTGGCCTGTTTTGCCTAATGAGCAGGTTTTTTTTTAGTTTATGTTGATGAATGTGGCTTCGACACATTATTCACTGACCATAACATAGCTGGGACCCGCCACGCCTCACAAACAGATACCCACACACACACATAACAACAACAACCTCCAAAAAACCTACAGTTGTTTATTATTCAGTGGATCACCCATGCTGGTCATCCAATGATTGTGATTGTTTTTTAAAATGTTTTTTTTTTTAAAGGATAAACACACAGTCCACACACAAAAGTTACATCGTCATTGACTGTTTCCAGTAAGGCAGACCAAGTGCGCCTCACGGTCTGTTTTTCCTATTATGGTTTATTTTGATTGCTTTTTATGTACAAATGAAACAGTATTTGGTTCCTGTGGCCACACCACTTGAATGCCCACGGTCCCCCCGAAAAAAAGACAACATCGCATTGTTCTGAAGGCGGGGTGCTATGCTCTTTGAAACACTGGGGCGGCCTTAGAAGAATAAGGATAAAATAATGACGGCTGTGGGGGTTTGGTTGAATGCATTAGCCCCTCTTGCTCCCATCCCCAGTTAAATAGAAACCCATATAAAACATATGCTGCATTTACAGAAATAGAGAGAGAGAGAGAGAGAGA
This sequence comes from Alosa alosa, assembly GCF_017589495.1. Taxonomy (NCBI): domain Eukaryota; kingdom Metazoa; phylum Chordata; class Actinopteri; order Clupeiformes; family Clupeidae; genus Alosa; species Alosa alosa. The sequence goes on from NC_063191.1 coordinate 25,365,218, forward strand.
GAGAGAGAGAGAGGCAGAAACAATCGTTCCCTTTTCAATGGATGCACTTTATTTAAACGACAGCAATTTGAAAAATAAAATATGAAAAACAAAAAAATACACAAAAAAGCAATGCACATAAGTTAGAGAGTTAATTATCACTTAGTGATAATGACTATGACTTGATTTACATGGAATATGAAAAATACCAATCCAGGAATGGCAATCCTGATTCACATTGTAGGTGAAATAGAAAATCGAGATGAAAGTGTTGGCAGCGGTGGCAAACCTGAAGATCAACTTGATGAATGTTATAATGGATTGTTCTCAACAATTAGGTCGGACATTGTGCTTAGTCAAGAGGCACTGCAAGAAAAACAATTATCGCTCCATGTTATCAGCTCAAGAAACTTAAAATCACATACACATGAAACCATCAGGCATATACAGTGAAAGTAGCTCTATAGAGTTTAAGTGTGGGGGCTTTTATCAGTACACTATATTTGGTGACACCATCAAATAGAGTTGACTTTCCTCTTGTCAGCATAAGAGCATTATGTAGCATTAGTAAAGTGTCATGACCACTTTACTAGTAGATTCTAATCCTGCCAATATAAAAATGATTGTGACTTGGACAGGATCATGAAAGAGTCGAGATGGCCTCCTACGAGGAGTTGCAGTCTCATGACGCTGCTGCTGTTCACTGAGAGTGACTGCCACCTCCATAAGTTGAGATGATCAACCCCAATTAAGCGTGACACCACAGCGTGAGAGCGAGTGATTGTCTGTTCGAAGGAGAGAATGAGGAATGCGAGAGAGTGAAAAGCAGACAAGTAGTGGGATAATTGGCAACTGACCTTAACCTGCTGCTCATCAGGATCCCAAAGAGCCCATCTTTGTTTCTTTTTTCTCTCTGTGTCTTTCTTTCATTTATTCACTCACTCATTCACTCATTCATCCGCTCTGTCTTTTCTTCACCTGAATTAGTGTCTCTCTGGGGGACGTAGGGTGAGCGATGGCGGGCTGGTGAATGCTCCTGCCTCACGCTGAGGACCAGACTCCCCGCCAGGGCAGGTTAAACACCAGCCTCCAACACACACACCGCACTCCCTCGCTCATCACACACACACACACACACACACACACACACACACACACACACACACAGGGGTAATTTGAGAGAGGTGGTGGTGAGGTGTATTTTTTTGAGGGGGGGGAGGTGGTTGAATGAGGGATTGGCTCATCAGCATCGCTTGTCTTTGGCTGATCTAGGCTCCACAGGAGGGGTGGGTGGGTGTGGGCCTGGGGGAAGGGGGCTCTGAGGAGAGCTGCAGGGGTAATAACTGGGGCAGGTCTGGGCCTCACTGGGTGGGAGCTGACTGACAGGCTTAACTGTGGTGTGGATGTGGTTGACCATCAGAGCCATGTCATTAGATGCCCTGTTCGGAGCCTCCAGACAGTTGACACTCTAAGGGAGTGGAGGGAGGGGGGGGGGGGGGGGCTTCATGGGGTATTTGGGCTGTCTTATACAGTGTCCACAGAGGGACTAAGAACAAGGTTTTTGCACAGCTGACTGAAACCAAACAAACAAACAAATAAAACAAGAGATGCGAAATAGTAAACAGACGCATGCTCATCTTCGGATGATTCTTCCTGAAGTGGAGAAAGTGACAAGTAGATAGAATTACCTCTTTGACAGAAAACTACGTATCGAACCCACTAATCCCTGATTTTCAAGCAGGCTGTCCCCTCCTACAGTGGAGTGATTGCACTAGACCCTATCAATGTGTCTTGGAGCTGCGAGAAGGGAATGTGGGGACTCTACTAGAGGGGGCTCCTACGACACCCCAATGACCGGAGACTAAAGGGGGCCCCTCGGAGGCTCCTGGTGTCAGCCCTCGTTCCGGGTGAGGCGCTGCAGGCTCCCGTGGGACCCCCGTGGACCGCCCCTGTGCACGCTGGCGCTTCCATGCGAATTACTGTCACTCGCCGCACATGTCTTATTAGAGGACGCTGGCCCTCGTGGCTTTAGGGAGGCCTCTAATCGAACGGGACTGAGAAATGCAGAGCAGCCACGGCCCGATACTGAGCCAGTGTTCAGAGCAGTGGACAAGGGGAGGGGGGGAGGAGAAAGGGAGAGAGAAAGAGAGAGAGAGGGAGAGATTATGAGGTGGGTTTTAAACTGTGTTTAACTTTCATTTCTCAGACGTAATAAAGCATTTGACTATTAGTGAGGAGTAAATCTCAATGTCACTTTTCTCCGGATGAACGTGTGCGGTGCGTTGAGGATGTCTATGAGTGGGTTTTTAACACATGCTCATTGTTTCTTCGACAACGGCATCTCCACCTTGCATACACTATGTACAGTCTTCCAGATTTGCCCCAGAAGTGGCGGTCATGACTTAGTCACAAATATTCATTTAAAAAGTGCACCCTGACCATTGAGGATGTAACTTTCTTTCTGAAAACATCAATTCGTTTTTTTTATATTTAAATCTCATCACAAAAGCTAAACAGTGGAACAAACACACATCAGTGTACAAAGAAAAAGAGCAGGTGGAGGACAAGGAGGAAGGGGAGAGGGGGTGATAGCATCTAAGCTCCAAAACAGGACGACATAAAACTGCTTTACATCATGAAGACAAAACAACAAACACAGACCATTAATATTACCTAACTGAATCAAAATAGATGAAAGGTCAACCTCTGGTCAGACACAGAGTCTGTTAAACCAGAATACTCAGGAGAGAGGGAGCAGCTGACTCAAGGCAGCCAATTGGAGCCCTGGATCGACACGTTGCCACAGCAACCCTATTGTGGCATTTCGATACAGGGAGAACTTGTCGCCTTTACGTCGGAGTTCATTTCCAGGTACTGTTTCGTGAACACAAACATGTCCATACAGAATTCAGAGTTCACGGCCAGTGAGTTATGACTGGCTCAAACAAACAAACAAACAAACAAACAAACAAAAATAATAGGATTGTCAACATCTGCAGCAAAAAAAGGTACATTTCAATTCTTATGTTTTTCTTATAATTAGTTTGGATACAGCTCCTGGTCTGACAAATGCTAACTTTAGAAAAGTCCATATGATAGACAGACAGAGCTGGCAGTACACAACATCTCAGGGTTTTGCTCAATAACATCAGTAACTGCTTCTTATTCTCTCATTCCAATTTTTTGGCAGTGCTGTCCCCTTTCATAAAGTCTCTCATTACCAAAACAACCACCATGAGCCAAAAGCTGACATTAGACCATGACAAATACAACTAAAAATAACAGCGATGACTGCAATAACAGCCATAACAACAACAATAATAATAACAATAATCATGGATAAAGATAGTAATAAATAGAGTCATGGAGTTTATGTGGGTAGGGTTGGTGAAGTGGCACACGGAGTACCAGTCAGGGGGGAGGGAAATGTTGGATAAGTATGAGGGGTGGGCTACCGCACATAAAGTGCCTGATTGTTGACATTTGCTGCATGTCTTTTCTGTGTTTTTTTCCGACTCTTGTGTGGGTTAAAGGTAGGGAGAGGCTGGCCAACTGCAGTGGCATTAGTCCATGCTTCCGAAGTTCCCCCTTTGTTTTGGCTGTTCTAGCCCTCTGTGCCCCGGTGTCTTCAAAGTCTTTTTCTCTGATTGCTTCTGCTTGCTTGGTGGCCAGCGTGTAATCAGATGACAGTCGAGGCAGCAGAGGATTACACAAAGTTGTTGTTGTTGATGTTGTTGTTGTTAACAAACACTCAGAAACCTAAGAAGAACAGATGAGTGTCGGAGACAGGCTGACAAACAGACAGGCTTTGGGGTGGTGCTTATCAAGGTGGGGAAGAAGAGGAGAGGAGGTGGGGGAGGGGGGTACCACACAGGACTGATGGGACCAATGTGACTGGTCGGGCGAGGGGTTGGGGTGGGGGTGGCGTGTGGGGGTGGCGTGTGGGGGTGGATGTGGGGGAGGCTGAGGGAGGGACGCCTCTCCTTTCTCCTCAAAGTGGCTGTCGGGCTCGGCACAGACCACACATGTTTATAATTGGATTGATGGGCTGAGCTGTTGTATACACCCCACAGCCCACTCCCTCCTCTCTCTCTCTCTCTCTCTCTCTTTCCACCACCTCCAGTCTCCACCCTCCTCTTAAACAGTCTCGCACAGTTACCCCACATGCCCCGACCTCCCCCCATCAGACACCACCAGGAATGCCTTGTCGAAGGGACGCAGGGAGGAAGAGGCAAGCCACAACCGCCCACACAGCTGCTTGATCAGGCAGGAGTACATCCTCGCCTGTCCTTTGAGAGGTCCAAAGCTCCATTGTCCCTCTTGCTGTTAAGGTGGAGGGGGCGATTTGACTCAACTCAGTTCTCTACACGCCCCCATGAGTGTTGGGCATAAAATTGTAATTTTATTTGTCATTTAAAGATTCCATTTAGTGTTAATGGAGAAGGGAAGGATTGGCATGGATAAGTGTTGTCTATTGGGTGATAGTATTTAAAAACATAAGTGTTTGGGTGATTCTGCAGTTGAACTGCATCACAAGCAAATCAGTAAACTCATGATCACCACAGTGAGATGACATGGGACTCTTGATGCACAGGCACACACTCGCTGTCTGTTCAAAATCTCATCCACCATCCTTTGGTACTGATATCTCTTTGTCAGTGCTCAACAAAACGATTTAGTAACCTATATGAGTCGCTTTATAAGTGTGTGGCTGCCTGTTCATGGGAGCCTACTGGCAATCAATCCCCTACGGTGCCTGTCAGTCAGTTCAGAGGTCAGGTCAGGGCAGACCGCTGCGAGCCTTATGCCGTTGGACAGTTTTAGTGTGTGACCACCTCTTCCTCTCCCTCCCCCTGCCCCTCCCCGTCCTGGCCTGCTACTCCCCTCCCCTGCCCTCGTCGTGGCCGTGTGTTGGGGGTCTTATCTGTGGTAGTCGGCCTGCTCGCGGGGGCTGGAGGACGAGCCGCTGGGGGGCAGGGAGCTGGGCCTGGAGTGGCCCTTGTCCTTGCCCTCGTCCGGGCCGCCGCCGCAGCTGGGGGTCGGGGTTGAGGTGGCGGACGACCCGCCTGCCGCGGAGGAGGATGCGGCTCCAGGTCCGCCGGCGCCCTCCTGGCCACCGTAGATCTCCTCGTGGCCGTCCTCGCTGGACTCGGCGTCCTCGGAGCCCGAGAGCAGCTCCTCGTCGCGGTACTCGGACACGTCCACTCCGCCGCCAGCCGCGCTCTCGGCTCCGAGCTCCTTCAGTCGCCCGTGGTGCTTGACGTGGTAGCGCTGGTTCTGGAAGAACTTGATGATGGTGTGCTTGGGCAGGTCCAGCTGGGCCGAGAGCGTGTGGATGGCCTCCTGGTCCGGGTAGAGCCCCACGTCCTGGATGAAGCTCTGCAGGATGCCCAGCGCCTCCAGGGAGATCTTAGTGCGCGAGCGCGGCTTCTTGGGCCCGGCGCCGGCCCCGCTGGGACAGCCTGCTGCTGCGGCTGTGGCGGCAGCAGCGGACAAGGAGGCGCTGTTCTGTGATGTCTCGTCCACTGCGGAGCTGGGCAGGGGCTCCTCTTGCATGGGGGAGTGGTCCTTCAGGGGCTGTGGCGGGTGCCGGTGCAGAACCTGA